>NC_079442.1:17439455-17639455 GCF_903798145.1 Danio aesculapii | reverse complement strand
AAACAGGCGTGTGTTAATCTTCACCCAGATGGCCAGCATGCTGGATATATTGGAGGCCTTCTTAGACCACCGTCACCTCACCTACGTAAGGCTGGATGAGAGTCTGTCACTGGAGGAGAGACAGGTATGAGATATCATCCTCTTTGTTGCTCTCATTTGCCCTTACCAACTCCTGGTCCCACTAAAGCCGTGTGGGTTTCTGGGCTCATTTAAAAGGGCAGATAAACAAGCTTTCTTCCCTCCCTCTTGGATTAAGGTTCCAAACAGGGTCTTAAATAATGCTCACATATTTGTGTACATGAGTGTATCAACACCTTTAATAACAAATGCATTTTTATTAGAAATGTTCCTACTGTTTTTTCTGCTTTTAGGAGCAGGTCAAGAAGTATAACCGCAACAGACAGATCTTCTGCACTATACTAACCAATCGCTGCTGCTCAGCAATGGGCCACGTGTTTGACGCAGATACCATAGTGTTTTATGATACAGACCTAAATCCCAGTATGGATATGCGCACTCAGGAGTGGTGTGACAAGATCGGACGCTCTAAAGATATCCACATCTACAGGTCAGGCTGGTGGAGAATGTAAAATGTTGTGTTTTTCACTTAAGAGACTATATACTGACACTGTGCTCTCTCAGGTTGGAGAGTGGGAACTCCATTGAGGAGAAGCTTTTGAAAAATGGCACTAAAGACCTTATACGAGAGGTAGCTGCGCAAGGCATGGACTACACTCTGGCCTTTTTAACACAGGTAAACGCATGTGTAGACCGCAGCATACATCAAGCAAAAACAACAATTCTAGGTTATTTTATTTGTTTAGTTCATCTACAACAGGGGTGTCAACCCTGCAATGTTTAGTTCCAACCCTGCTTCAATACACTTACCTGGAGGTTTAAAACAAGCCTGAAGGACTCATTTAGTTTGATTAGGTGTGTTTTATTAAGGTTAAAGCTAAACTGTGCAGAGCTGTGGCCCACCAGGAACTGAGTTTGAAACCTGTGGTCTAGGAATAAACCATGAACACACTGGAGAGCTGCTTTGTAATCAAGATAATTCAGATGTAAAGTTTTTAAAACATGGTCAATCATTGTGGTCAAAGTAATCCGTTTATAGAGTTTAATGTGTAGAATTTTAGCAACTCAGTTTCTGCTTATCACTTTCAATTCTAATCGATATCCAGTTTTGATTAAAAAAACTGTCAAAAAAATTATGCAAAAATTCTAACATTTATATATTAAATGTTTATTTTCTATACCTCAAGTAACAAACAACACTTGCACTGAGCTGCTGAACCTGGAGTGTGTACTTCAGGTCAAAGTCCCTTTGAAGGAAAATCTGTTCACTTGGTGGCCATATTTGCAACACCCACAATCAGTTTTCATCCAAGACCAAAGCCCTATCAAAATGAATGGGGGAATCCTGAAATATCAAAAACTGCTCACTGAACTCGCAATTAAATAGCATATTTCAGATTCGCAACAAAACCGAAGTGACCTGTCCCATTACTGTGGTTTCTTAAGCTCTAATTACATTTAAAACGGATAATTTCCAGTTTGCTTCAGCTACTGTGTATGTGCCATGATAGACACGACACCAATCTCCTTTATGGTTGTTTTAATGGTAACCACAGGATGTGGTTATAAACACTGAAATAACAAAGACAAAACCAGAGCAAAGACTGAAGGGTAATAATGGGATGGACAAGACGATATGTGATAGGATGTGCTGTGAGGTTTTTTTTTTTTTCTTCTCCTGTCAAAGTCAATGCAGACACACAGTGATCGCCAAATGACAGGGCTTGCTGTAACAAATAGGCAAGTCTGGACACAAGCCACTCCCAAAGAAACTTGTGGCTATGAAGACTGACAACTGGCAATTTTGACCTGAAGGCGGTACTACCTTCATTGTAGCAGCCATACTCTGTGTTGTACTTCCCTAATCATAGTAATCCCTATGAACCAACTTTGTATATCCATAGTCTTTGTCAGGTTGAGATTCTTTCACTGGGAATGAACAGACATTGCTAATAGACTGCTTCAAAATCATTTTTAATGATCCCGCTCGAATGTAATACCTATCTAACCAATGATGACTCAACAACAGAAAAGAGCTGCAGTGCTATAAATATGAAAACAGTAATCAGCCAGTGAGTCTTCGATCTTTTCTTATGATGTTTTCTTTGAAATCAGGGGAGTTTCAATAGCGTTTCCCATGCAATATTTTGTGATGCTTTGTGACAGGTAAAGAAGGGTCCTCACATTGCACTTACAAATACATGTTGCCATTCATATTTACAGCGCACCATACAGGATCTGTTTGAGGTGGAGGCTGGTTCTGGAGAAAAGGTGGAGGAGTTTGTGGTTCTCCACCAGGAGCCGTCTCCATCTGAATCCATCCCCCCTCACGTGGCTAGACCCTACATCCAGGCCCTAAACACCATCCGACAGGAGACCCAATTCGAAGAGGAGGAGAAGTTGGAAGTAGATGAAGATGTGAGAAGTAATAAAGAGAAAGCGGGAGGGCCAGTAGAGATAGATATGGAGGAAGGGACGAGAGAGGAGACGTCACAGTTAGAGGAGCTGGCAGCAGTCATGGAGCAGGTGAGCTTCTAAAACTAAACCCCCATTTACACTAATACGTTTTAGTTTTAAAACAGCATTTTAGAATGAAAATTGTCCACGTCCACACTGGCGATTCACATAGCGTTTATGAACAACTCTCCATCCACTGAACCACACACTGCTGAAAATGCACATCATGTGACCACACACACTCTGGCATGCACTTCAGCGATGAGAACTGTGCATGTTGGACTGTTCATCAAGGATCTACCGCTGTATCTAATCTCACTATATTTGTTAAATGTGATATTTAACTCATCTTGTTGTTTATATCTAATGACATATTCCCAGGTCTTTTGAATCTATTACTTGTTCTCAGGTAATGTGTTTTGGCTGAGCGCAAAAGTAAGTTAGGTTAATGTATTAATTAATGTAACCGCGTACACGCATTCAGCACATTTGACTGTATAAACTTATAGTACATTATACTTTTATAATGGCCGTTATTGATTATTAAAACTGATAATCAGTGAAAGAGACCAGGTATGTTTCGTATTTTTCAATGAAAGTGAAAAGAGGCAGTTATGTTATAGGCTCCGTTTAGTTATAAATATGCGTACAGTGAAGATGTAAATATGTAGCTATATGACGCCTCAACATGTTTAATGTCAAGTTGTTAATATCGCAATAAAAATAGACAGTTCCTCAAGTCATGTTTTTATTTTATTGTTAAGAAAGTGAAACGGCGTAGGCTCCATTTTCAGATGTCTCCATTTTCCCCCATCCACATAAACACTGAGCAGCAGCATTTTAAAATGAAAACGGACTCTTTAGAGTTTCCAAAACGCTACATTTTCAGCTCTCGAAAATTCCAGCGTAGTGTGGACGGATGGCGTACCCGTTTTAAAACTAAAATGTATTAGTGTTAACGGGGCCTAAATGTCTTCAACATTTTATGCCTATTGTACATGGCCTTGCAAATGGAAACTTTTGGTTTTGTGTTATTGAACACTGTTGCAAAATGTTTTGAGTTTGGTGTAGGTGTGTGTCTTGGTATTTTCGTGATTTCTGTTTGTTTATGCACTAATTTAATTATTTTTTTTTAGTATTGTCCCTAAGCCTGCATCATTTCATGGGGAAAAAACCTGTAAATTCACCAATATTGTAAACTATTGTTTTAGTTTCCAAATTTTGCATGACAGAATTTTGCATAAACATAAAATTTGGAAATGTAAATAATTCACAATATTGCAGTTTACTGTTTATTATACAGTGGTCCCTCATTCTTAAAATAGCCTGCAATAGGTGAAATCCGCAAAGTGGTTCACTTTATTTTTTACGATTATTATAGATGTTTTAAGGCTGTAAAACCCCTCATTATATACACTTTTCTCACACAGGCATTAACATTTTCACACTTTTCTCTCTTGTTTAAACACTCGCGTAACTTCTACCTTCCTTTAGCATGTCCAGAAGTCTTTTTGTACAATTGTTAGCCTCTTCCTCTACCTTTTGTGGGTGCCTTTGACAGTACAGATTGTTTTGTAGACAGTGAGTATGTTTATATGGACACCAATAATCCGATTTTAATACGATTGAGAGTCTACCATGTAAACAGCATTTTATGATTATCTTAATCCGACCAAAGTCATAATCGGACTAAACAGAAATCGAATTAAGATGTGGAGAATGCTGATTTTAATCGCATTATTGGAGTGCAGTACAGACATGTAAACACCATCAAACTATTCCCATCGTGTAGGATTTTTGCTGGATTTTGTGACTGGATAGACTATACACACACGGCTGTGTGACTCTCTGCTTCTACCGAGGTTTGTTTTCCCATACAACAAATTCCATTAAAACAACACTCTTGGTTCATATTTGTGTCCAATATCTCGTTTGTCATGGGGGCTATGCATGAAATCAATGAAATGAAATGAAAAGTGAAAGTGCAAAACTGCAGTTAGTCGACAAATCAAAAGTGAAACACCTGAAATTACATGAAACTACAGAGGAAATGTGGGTATCGTGGTGATGCAATGATGATAATTGAATTATGAGCTATAACATGTAAAACAGGAACATGAAAACAACATTCAAAAAGTATATCATATTATTGTCTTATTCAGATTAAGGATTAAGGCAAATAATTTGGTTACTGATGTCCATGTAAAGATAGTTAATGTGGGGAGAAAACTTGCAAAAAAAAAAAGCATGTCAAATTTCACAAAAAAAAACAATTTGCGAAGCGGCAAGGCCGTGTTATGGCGAGGGACCACTGTACATATATACATGACTTAAGAAATCATTCTAGCCATTTTTAAAGATTTTTTTGATTAATTGAAAGAAAGGCATTCATTGAAGAAACAGAAGAACAGAACAGAATTATTCCTTTGTTGAAAAACAAGACAAAAAAACATTGTTACCAATGCAGTTGAGATGTGATTAAAGTTTGTGTTGTGTCCTCTAGCTGACTCCTATTGAGAGATACGCTCTGCACTATCTGGAATACCTGCACATCAGTGAGGATGAACAAGTTGTAAAGGTAAGGGAGAGATTTTGAGTATAACAATAGAGATATTTTGCCTGCCCTGCAAATACAGACTACTTAATTGTTAAATTGTTTGATTTACAGGAGCGCATGGAGACTACTAAAAGAGGCTGGGAACTGCAACAACAACAAAAACTGAAGGTGGAGAAAGAGGAACAAATGATCCTAGAAGACGAGGAGGATCTGCTCTCCTATACCAGAGAGGATGCATACAACATGGTACAAATATATTTTAGCTAGTTGTTGTGTAGAATATGATGTGGTATAGTGCTGTAACACTCTTCACACCTTCTTTATAGGAGTATGTGTTCGAGAATGAGGATGGACAAACAGAAATAATGCCGGTGAGTTTACTCCAAAATTAGATTTCTTTATTGCTAGTATGTTTTCGAATTTTTACGTTATTGCAACCCACTTTATAGAAACATGTTTAAACTCCAAGCAGTAATATTAAATTCCCTGATGTGTATTATTTTAAACTGGATTAGATTTGTTTTTATGCATTTCTGTTAATCATTTATTAAAAATGTCAATTAAGTTTGAGTTATTAATTTTAATTTAATGTATTAATAATAAAGTTATTACAATTTATTCATTTATTTTTTCATGCTGGTATGAAGTTGTTGGTAAGCTTCATGAAATACACCCCAATATTTAACAGAAATGCCATATCGTTTCTAACTCGATGTTGATCTTTTCTGTAGCTGTGGACTCCGCCAACTCCTCCGCAGGATGATAACGATATCTACATTGATTCTGTAATCTGTCTCATGTATGACACTGCACCCATGCCTGAGTCCAAACTACCCCCGGTCTACGTCCGCAAAGAGCGCAAGAGACACATGGACCCATCAGGTTTGACTGCTCTAGAAATGCTGCCAACATCTCAACTTATTCTACACAAACATACGCTAAAATCTGTTTCTTTCACCTACTCGTCAGCTCTGGGACGTAAGAAAAAGAAGGGCCATGGAGAATCGGTTATTCCTCCTCGCTCTCTCTTTGATAAGGCCAGTCTGCTCAAGGTGAGACGGGATGTCAAAGACCAGAAGAAGAACTTCTCTTTGAAGCAACAAGCTCCGTTCGCCAAACCGCTGCCATCACTGCTTAAACCAGCCATGGAGTCTGGACAGGACAATCCTGAGTGGCTCATCAGTGAGGACTGGGCACTGCTACAGGTACTTTATCAATCATATTGTAACCACAAACACACACCCCTTTTCCACCAGGTGCTTATTTGGAGCCAGTGACATTACTGGTCCCTTTGCAAGCCTTCTATGAGCTGTTTTGCTTTTCCACCTGCTAGAGAGCCACTGTAGGTCTGAAACTGCATATATCACATCTTTCCCAACAACACTGGAAAGCACTAAATACAAATGCGGCATACTACAACAACCTATATCGGCATTCAAACCAAGGAAATCCTATCTGTTCGTTAAGCATGCCATAATTAAAACATACAGAGATTTAAAGCAATGTGTTCAGTATTATGTTTTGCTGCTATTTCAAATATGGTGCCCAAAACACTCTGTCTTTCTGTCATTTCACTGGGCGCGGTAATCCCACCCTCAGCTCCTGGCGCAAACAGTTCTTTCTTCTAGCCCAGCAGTGTGTTGGTGCTACTAAAAGGTTAATTTTCTCTACAAGTAGCCAACTGTGTTGAGCAATTAAATGTTTACAATCTGTCTGTGCTGACAATAACAAAAATTTGTGTTCCAAAACACTAGTAGGCAGTGGGGTTCTGAGCTCCGATGTGTCATGTTTGTTTGTTTTGGGTTTAAGACGGCAATGCTGCTGTAGAAGTAGCTTAAACTCACTCATTCAAAGTGGCAAAGGCGGGAACCAACAAACATTCCACGTCTACGAAGTAAACACAAAACAGAAGTGTCCACCTTGAGTTCCACTATAGGACTCGACACTTGTAAACCCTCCAGCCACCATCCTCACTCTGCTCCCACAGCTTTTGGTCCCGCCCACACTCCTCACCACCACCAAGGTCACAAATTATAAGGCCCCGTTTTCACTAGTACATTTTAGGTTTAAAACGCATGTTTTTTTTGTTTTTTTTATGGTTACGCCTTCCGTCCACACTACCCCGGAGTTTGCAGCACACGACAGTGGGTGTGTGTGGTCATGTGATGTGCATTTTCAGCGGTGTAGTGTGGACAGATCTTTTCAGAAATGCTAGTTGAAACGCCAGTGTGCATGTGGCTCGGTTTCATTCTAAAATGCCATTTTAAAACTAAAATGTATTAGTGTAAACGGGGCCTAAGTCTTGTGCTCTGCATTATGATGTGTAGTTCAGTTTTTTAGAGGTGCGCTTCAGGGTATGGCGAAGGGTGCGTGTCTGCGATCACTATGCATTTAACACAAAAGTATAAATTTTACTTTTCCTGGTTCAGAGCTGGTGCTTTGTGTGTCGAAAGACAAAGAAACCATTTAGAACTAGGCTGTGGCTATGAACCAGTACTGGAACTGCCTTGGGGGGAAAAGGGGTAACTGTTGAATGTGGAATGGATATATTGAGGTTCTAATTCTGTCTTTTTCTGTATTTACAGGCTGTGAAACAGTTACTGGAGCTTCCTCTCAACCTGACTATCGTCTCTCCAGCTCACACTCCTAACTGGGACCTGGTGAGTGATGTGGTGAACTCCTGCAGCAGGATTTACCGCTCACCAAAGCAATGCCGTTACCGCTATGAGAATGTCATCATTCCCAGAGAAGAGGGCAAGGTGAGAGATGGGATCTGGTTGTGCGTTCTCTATTTTATTTATTTTTATTGTGATTTATAATTCTATAAATTGTCCTATAGCTAATATATGAAGCTAACCCCAAGAAGAACAAGACCAAGAGCATTTATAAGGTATTTAAAAAAAGGAAAGGTTTTGTTATGCATTATTGGCTGCTTTTGGTTTAACAATTTCTTTTTTTTTTTCTTTGCACAGTCCAAGAACAGTCGTCCTCTGCGTACGTGTCAGATCTACACACAGGATGACAACGCTACCCAGATCCAGCTGTACAGCAACCGCTTTGAGCTAATGAAAATCATTGCTAGCAAGAGGAGCCCACCCATAAAACCACTGTATGTACCACTGTACCAACACACAAAAATATTTTCTGCTTTATAGTTTTGCTCATGTTTTTTTTTCTTCTCTAGACTGGGTATGAATCCATTCCAGAAGAACCCCAAGCATGCCTCTGTGCTGGCTGAGAGGTACTGACTTTTCCTTTACAAATTTTTAATTGATGATGATTTTAAAGAAGTACTGAATACTAAAGTATTTAGTATATTGTACATCTTTAGTCACATTTGATATTATTTGTAGTTGTATACCATGTCATTGTTTTTTCTTTTGTGATTTACAGTGGGATTAGCTACGACAAGCCTTTGCCTCCTATTCAGGTTGCCTCTCAAAGAGCTGAGAGAATCGCTAAAGAGAAAAAGGTGAGATTTAGTTTAGCAACTGCCTAAAGATGGTTACAAAAATTACTTTTTCATTTTGGGTATCAAATTCTATTTAGTCTATTTATTTATTAGAAAAGTAGCAACAAATTGATCAAATGGTACAGTATATACAATATAAAAAACACAGCCTTTTATTTTCTGTTTTTGTATTAGACTGCATTATTTATTGTACATTCGGAGCAAATATACTGATTATAATGCATTTTTGGCGTGATTTACCGGATACCAACAAAATGTCATTCATATGTCTGGTAAATTTAGAAGAAAGATCATTTGATGGCGTACTGAAAGACTACACAAGGAATGCATTGCAGGCCCAAAATACAAATATATTTTAAATATAAATCTATTAAATAAAGTTTGCTACTACACTATCCTTCACACAACTAAGCTCACTAGTGTTTAAGCTCTTAAAATATAGTAAATAAGGCTGGGTGATTAATCGATAGCAATTTTCAAGCATGTTTTGTAAAGCAGATGTTGTGCCCTTTTTCAACCCCCTGCCAAATTATTGCCCACCCATGTTGATAATCCAAAACCCCACCCCTAATTCCAATCCCTCCTCCATACCTAAAACTACCAGAATCGGGGGTTAATAATGTGGCATGGATCAGAATTTGACAGCACTGGTTCTAATAATTGTCCATCGTGTGCTTTCAGATTGAGCATCATAATTAAAATCAGTTTGATCAGACAATATATAAATCTGGATAATCTTTCTGTGATGATGACTGCTGTTTTTGTAGCTTCTCAATGAACTACAGCTCTGCAATAAATGCTGCATATGATATTGTCACATAATAGCATGTTTTTACTCCAAACTCACTTTGAGTCAAGGTATTTGTAGTTTCTGTGCAACAGTGCCCTCTATCCTTTTTTGGAGATTTACTACTGATCACAGAACCATTTTTACCTGCCAAGATGTGCATGACAGTCGCAGCTTTGATCATTTTTAAATGTTATTTTTTTCGATTAATCATGCAAAACTGTTCTCTATATTTTAGTAGGTATAGCTCAGAATAAATGTTTTATTTGACATTGACATCATTTACAAGCAAAAATTTTAAACTGTTCTAGCATTAAATTTTTTTGTGTGTGTGTAAAATATTGTGAATTTAATGTGATGCACACTCCAAATGGTTCATCGTAGCTTTGAATTACTGCATGTTTTAAAGCATTTGTCTATCCACCTGGAGCAGGCACTAGCCGAACAGCAGAGGGCTCAGCAGTTAGCCCAGCAGCAGCAGCAGACCACAGGAGCCGCTCAGCCTCAGGGAGCAGCAACACAGCCCCAAGCCCAGACACAGACCCCTGCAGCAGGAGCACAGGCCACCGCCGTTCCCCAGCCCAACCAACCTGGAGCAGCAGCAGTTGCCAACACCGCTGTACTGGTTAGAGTCTTCTAGCATGTCACACTGAATAACATGTCACACTGAATCTAAATTACATCTGTATTTAACTGTAGGTTTAATAAGATTTATGTTAATTAACCAGGTCCAAGGTATTTCTGTATTAAACTTGTATTATACAATATACAAATGCAGTATAGTTGAAAAGTCTTATGCTGCTAGTATTTTCACCAACAAAATAGTTTTAAATCAGTTATATTATTTCAGAGCATTATTTTTGCTATAAATTGTATTCATCCAGTGAGGTTTTTGTTTGCACAAGGAGTCTGACAGCAGCCAGTGCTCCACTCAGAGATCTGATCTCACCATCATCCAGCCTGTCTGCAAAGACATGAAGAAACTGAACAAACCTATACAGAATAAACCCAGAAGAACTGTGGCAACATCTCCAAGACACTTCAAGAAACCTACCTGCAAAACTACAGTACTGTATACGGTTTTAGGCACTTGTGTAAAATGCTGCAAAGTGAAGATGCTTTCAAAAATAATGCCATAAATAATAATGATAAATTAGATTTTATTTATCAATTCTTTTCTTTTAAATTCAAATTAAGTGCCCTTTGCTTTTCAAATGGCTTTTGTTCTACGTACACTTGCTCATAGTTTTTCAGGTAGTTTTGCAGGTAGGTTTCTTGAAGGGTCTTGGAATTACAAATAATGAATTATTAAAATACAAAAAATAATATTGGGAATTGAAAACAGATCAATTTAAGAAAAATGCCAATGATTTTATTGATTTTATTTCAAAAGAAAAGCTTTTATTTTGTGTTTAAGTGTCTTTACTTTTTTTAGTTAATCAATGTAAAGCATCTTTGCTGATTAAAAATATATCTTCTTGTCTCCAAACTTTTGAACGTTAGTGTATTATATGATTACTGATGTATTAAATGTTTGTTAATTCTCAAGACTGGAGCCATCAAGACTGCTGCAGCAGGCACAAGCATCCAGCCAGGTATCATCACATTACATGTTTTTTTTTCTGTACTTGTTTGTACTTTTTATGTATTCTATGTAGCCTTGCGCTATATTAGAAGAAACTGATATTGCGATATTTTATTTATTTATTTTTTTTTGCAATCTAGATATGATTTAAATAACTGTATTTGGGTGGGAAAGCATAATTTAACATTGATTGGGATGATTTTATAGGGGAGTGAATCTATATAATAATGTAATAAATAAAAATGATAAGCATGATTAGTACAAACAAAAAAGTGAGGCGCAGGAATTCTATAATCAAAAGTCAAATAAAATAACAGTTTAGGAGCCGATCACACCGAAAGCAGTTTTATGGCGCACCGCAATGCCTTTTTGTTGACAAGAAAATGATGTCGCTAGGCAAAGACTGAATCAGCTGCCTATTGTACATGAGTGTAGCTGTTGAAATTGGTATACAGTAATTTTAATGTTTAATGATATTGTGATATTTAAAACAGTAACCACTAGTCTCTCCTCAATCTTCAAAAGTCTTCATAGTCGTCTTGAAAACACAAACACTGCTGTCACTTCAAGGGAAACTCCACCTCTGCTTTCATTTGGTTGGAGAATGAAAAAGATGCATCTGATGTAACGCTTTTTCTGCATAGTTTACTTTTTTCAACTGCGAGCACACATCGCGCAACGGTAGAAACGCAAGGCACGCAGGTGGTTATGCAGCGCGCAAAACGCTTGCGGCTGTTAGTAAATCATTCAGAAAAAGCACATTCAGTGTGATTGGGCCCTATAGTCTTTGTTGTATAAATAAAACAACTACTCTTTGTTTAAGCTTCACAACTGCTTGTTACCAAATGGCTTAAATTAGTTTTAAATCTTACATAGCCACAAGCCTTAAAACAGATCTTTCAGCAGGGTACATACATCCTGGAAAAGTCATGGAATTTTGACATGGCATTTTCCAGGCCTGTAAAAGTTTTGGAAAAACCCACAAACTATTGGAAAAGAAATGAGTTTAACAAATATCTGTATAACTGAAATAAGTTAATTGACTTCACTTATTTTGTCCTTGGCTAAAAACATGCTCGCACATTATTAGTACAGTGTAAGCATTATCTAAATACATTTTACAAAGATATAAAAATAAATGTACACTAAATAAATGTGTGTTTTATGATATTTTATTGTAATTTTGAACGTGCATTGTTTTTATTATTATTTACCACGTAAACATAAACAATACATGAAACATTGGGTCATGAAAATTGACTTAAAAGTCCCAGAAAAGTCATGGAATTTTAGTAGTGAAAAAGTGTATGAACCCTCAATTAGGGTTAAAATTGGCAATGACTCCACAAATCTCATGTTATGAAATGTGGTTTTAGCTTAATTATAACCCCAAATCAACATTGCAGGTCCTACGATATGTCTATTCCAGTTTCACACAGTGCGATATCGATGCTAAAACAATTTAATGTGCAGCCCTAATTCCATGTGTGTATATATTCAATTATTATTATTGTTATTATTATTTATTATTGTTATTGTTTCAGCTGCTGCGACAGTGAGTGGGAATGTGATCGTAAACACTGTGGCTGGAGTTCCTCCGGGTCAGTTCCAAGCAAACAAACGTTTGGCATCTCCTGTCATACCTGGAGCCCTTCCTGTAAGTCCTGACTGATTATTATTTTTTTTTTTTTGGTTTGTTTTTTTCAACTAAATTCTACAATTCTGTTTTGTTTGTGTATTAAATGTCTGTTGACCTGACAGGCGACAGGAACCGCCACGGCTCAGGTGGTTCACGCTCGAGGAACAGTACCTGCTGCAGCGGCTCCTGCAGAAGTGGTAGCCATCGCTACCAGTCAGAGCGTGAGAGCCGTCACACCGGTCACGGCGTCAGCTGTGGTGTCCACTAATCTGACTTCGGGTCAGTCCCAAACACGCACGCTGGTGGCTACAGGTAGACCAAATGCCATCCTTAGTGAAAGAAATGCATGTTTTGGGTTCTCTAGTGACAAATCGATTCAGAGAGTCACACTCCCACATTGTTTATACATATACACTACCTGAAAAAAGTCTTGTCGTCGATCCCAGTTGTAAAAGCAACAAATAACAACTTGATCGTTGATCGTTTGGAAAAGAGGTAGAAGATTCTCACAGAAATCAGTCAAATTTGGTGAAAAGTCATGGTTTGGGCAAATTCTTCACCAGAATAGCGCTCCGTCTCATTCTTCAGCCTCCACATCGAAGTTCCTGAAAGCAAAGAAGATCAAGGTGCTCCAGGGTTGGTCAGGCCAGTCATCAGACGTGAACATTATCTAGCATGTCTGGGCTAAGATGGAGGAGGCATCGAAGATGAATCCAAAGAAGTCCTACAAGAACGCTTTCTTTGTCATTCCAGAAAACGTATTAATAAAGTTATAATAATAAAGCAAAGTGAGACCTTACTGTCCTAATTAAATAATTAAAAATCAAGACATAATCATTTTATTTTGGTAAAATAATCGTAATTTAGAGGCCTTTCATATAAGCCACTTCTGATACAAATCAACTAAAAGTCAAGTTATTATTTGTTATTCCTAAAACTTGGGTAGGTGACAAGACTTTTGTCAGGTAGAGTATATCATAAATACTTGCTGGTGTTGAACCAATTCTTTTTTCTTTTCCAGCTCCAGCTGTGCAGTTGTCTCAAAATAAGCAGATCCCACAACAGTTACTCTTCAGACAGCAACCGCAGGCCACATCTCCACAAATCAAAGCCGTTGGAAAGCCACAGCAGGTACACACTCTCAAGAAGATGCCAAATGCTTTTGCTAACCTAATCTGCTTTTTATATGTGTTACCTGAATCTATGTGGGAGCATTAGCAGGAGTGCAGTAATTGTTTTGACCCGTTTTCACTTTATTTTGTCCGATTTGCTGATTGCTGCTTTGAGTAATGGTGACAATTCTGTCCAGTGTTTAAAAAAAGAAATCTTTAAAGTTATTCCTAGTTTTTGAAACTTTAATATAGATTTTGTTTATTGATATTAATATTAGTAATTTGTTTTCAGGTTACACACAGCAAATCAAGTGTGTTGAATGTAATATATATATATATATATATATATATATATATATATATATATATATATATATATATATATATATATATATATATATATATATAACAGTAAATATAAATATAACACAGTGAGATCTTTTGTAAGCTGCCCAACGTTAATGATGATAGACCTTCTTTAGTTGATGATGGAGACCCTGTAGTGAATGCAGATCCACCAGCAAAAACAAAGTTAACAGTTTGTGTAGATATACGGCCCTTTCACTGAGGGGTAGAGTGCAGTATTGTATGCATTTTGAAGGAATACTGTTGGCAGCTTAAACGCGAGCCTGATCAAGGTGACTCATACTGAAGTGTAGTGTATTGTTCTGTACTGAGTCGTACCAATTAATGGAAGCAATGCAATAGTTGGTAAAAAAATTATTCTTTGCTGCTTTATTTACAGCAAAACAAGGAAACCACAATAACACTAATGTCCCTTTGCCGTTGGCATCAGCTGATGTACATTGAGCAGTGAACAATCATAACTGGCCTTTTATTTGTTGATCTCTGTTCAGGACATTAACCCTGAGGATGGACGCAAAGCAGCTAGTAGAAAAAAAAATTGTATTTTAGTCAAATTGACAATGTATAAATAGTTTATTGAAGAATTTCTCATCTTCAATTTTTTTGTAGATTTGTTTTCCACATTGTTTCTTTCGAATTTAGCAATTGACATTTGATACGAATCAATTGCAAAAATGCTAATTGATACCCGCTGTTTTCTTATCCTAATTTGTTTAAGTGGTGATTTTGCTTAAAGTTGCAGTAGGTGATCTGCCAAAATGCCATCCGGTAGCATAATAGGTTTGAAAACACAGTTCTTCCCCTGCTGTCCAAATCCTCGCTTCCTGAAACATGAAAGCACACATTGAAGATGACAGTAGACAATTCACTAGATCATGTCATTCGCCACTTAGAAAACTTTATAGTACTTTATAATACTACAATTCAGAACAAAAAACTGTATTATATCTAGTACGTTTTCAGTTGTGAAGCAAGAAAAACTTGTCATAACATGCAATATTTCATGCATGCAAGGATCGCTGATCTCACTCGCTCATGCACTTTGTCCTAAAGCAGCTATGGTGCTTGGCCAGCAGGGTGCAGGACTAAACCATACTTGTATGCTATTTCAGACTGAATATTCAAAGTAGCATGGTAAACAATATTGGCACAGTGTCACGGGTTGTCATTGTTCAAAAATGAAGCAATAAGATGTGAATATAAAACCAACTTCTCCCAAAGTCCCTTTAACGCATGTAATTTCTCACGGCGGCCATCTTTGGAACGCCTCTCGGGCAGTATGCTCTGGCATTCTGTCTGAACTGTTAGCCAAGGTTATGATTGCATTACATATTTGGAATCACCAACAGAATTAAACAACTGTGTCAAGTTTGTTTCTAAACATTAGAATCAAACAAAATCCACATATTTTCAGGTTGCCCGAGCTAATACGCATAGGCACTCAAGTAGAATGAGATCACGACACCAACCTCATTTATGGCCATTCTACACATTATTAAAAACTTTTGTTTTCAAGTGCATTTGGTTCATTTAGATGCCACAAATCTACATGTGTTGACGGACAGTTTGGGCAACTTATCAGAATTATAGGAATTATCGGCCTGACAAATTTTAATTGGATGAACATTTTGTAGTCTTATGCCTTACCCAGAATATAAAAATACATATACACATTTTGGTCATTAATTACTTTATAATCATTAGTATTGGACTGTGAAGAGACTTTCAACCAGCACACCAAAACATGTTTCTGAAGGTAATCACCTACTGCACCTTTAATAAACTATGAAGTGTAAAAAAAAATAATAATAATAATAAATAATTTTCAGATTTTTCAGCTATTAAAAAAACAAACATTTAAAAAGTGGCCAAAAAACAATTTCTCAAAGTGATCAGTCTGTTGATTCATGAGGGAGTGACACAAACTATTAGACTCTGATACATGGCTTTTGTCAGAATGGCTTGACCATAATGAGCAATTTGAAAAACCTAAATCCAAAACGTTACCTCTTCAACACAGCACTGTCAAGAAGTTTGAAGAACACACTCATTTATATAAGTAAATTTGTTGGTTTTCTCCAGGAGCTGTTGAAGCAGAAGAAGCTGCAGATGGCGCAGCAGCAGGTTGCAGCGGCAGTAGCTGCAGCTCAGGGTCAGCAGGCTCCATCAACCCAGCAACCCCAGCAGGTTCATGCCACGCCTGCGGCAACTACCAACCCTCAGATCGCGACAGTCGCTGCGCCCCGAGCAGGAGCTGTCCTTGCTGGAACCACAGTCACCAACTTACAGGTGGCCAGACTGGTAAAGCACACCCAAATACACTTCGGCTAACTCACAGCCACTTTCACAGCCACTTGAATGCATGTTAATTCTGTATGTCTTTTTTTTTTTTCCTTCAGACACGTGTTCCAGCTCCAGGTTCCATTCAGGCTCAGCCGGGTCAGACCGCTCAGGTGACACTGACCAAACCACCTCCGGTAGTCTCTGTTCCCGCAGTGGTTTCCTCCGGAGTCACAACTCTTCCTGTCACTATGGCTGGCATTAGTGTCGCCATCGGACAAGCACCGAAAACAGGTTTGTAAAATGATCCCTCTCACAAAAACAATTTTTAAAACAAAGAGTTGTATCGCGCAGTAGTTGGCAATGTACTGACTGTGATACCACTGTAGCCAATCAAAGACATATCTGTTGAATGACAAATCGGCAGCTTTTAAGAACCTTCTCAAGATGCTCAGATATTAGCAGGAAATGGGTATTTTAAAAGTTCAGTTTCGAATAGTATAGCGGTTAGTACTTTTGACAACACTAGAATCAATATGAGCCTGCACACATTCGACCTGTGGCTGATCGTTGCTTATAGACTGAACACATATTACATGTGCACCACGTTATTGTTTTTACACAATTATATTTTTTATGTTTGCCCAAAGACTGTAATAGTATTCTTTTCAAAAACCTGCGCTCTGAAATATGTTTTTAGAACGCAATTATTGTGTAAAAGAATGGTTAAAACACATGAAGCCTTTTCTGTTGTTTTTTTTGTTTGTGTAAATATTTTTTATAATTGAAAAAATGCTAACGTACAACTAAATATTACTGAAAAGAATATTAAACATGCTTCCTTGGCAACTTTTCAAATAATTGAAAATTAAACAGAAATAAGTAGCTAAAGCAGATTGTGTTTTTTTTTAAAATAGCTTTTCAGGTATAAATCAGGTTAAAATAATTTCAACTTTAACACTCATCAATGTCAGTTCCAAAGCATTGGACCAATCAGAAGAACGCAAAGATGGGGAAAGGTGCTTTTTACAGTAATGTAGACATTTCAGAAAGATTGGGAAAAGGGTTTCTGGAGAGTTATTGCAACCTATCAGACACAATATTAGTATATTGTTTTTCTGAATTTATACATAAGGACATATGCTGCTGTCATGCATTAGCTGATCTGAGTTAGAGTCCTAATTCAGGATTTCTTTCTGGATTATTTCTCTGTCTTTGCTTCCTGTTATGTCTTTACCTGTCTATTACAATAAAGGCAACAATGTCGCAAACTAATATTGATTAAAAAAAGAAGACTCATCAGACCCCCTAGTTTTTCATGATTTTTTGGTGAATCTTTTTTTCTTCGCGGATTAAAAATGACTGATTTTGTGGTGGTAATTCCCAGAAGTTTGTGGACAATTTTGCAGTTAAAAAAAAAAAAATATATATATATATATACACACACACACACACACACACACACACACACACACACACACACAAGTTAGAATTATTAGCCTCCCTGAATTATTAGCTTCCCTGTTTATTTTTTTCCCAATTTCTGTTTAATGGAAAGAAGATTTTTTCAACACATTTCTAAACACAATAGTTTTAATAACTCATTTCTAATAACCAATTTATTTGATCTTTGTCATGATTACAGTAAATAATATTTAGCTAGATATTTTTCAAGACACTCCTATACAGCTTAAAGTGGCATTTAAAGGCTTAACTAGGTTAATTAGGTTAACTAGGCAGGTTAGGGTAATTAGGCAAGTTATTGTATAACGATGGTTTGTTCTGTAGACAGTTGGAAAAAAAATTGCTCAAAGGAGCTAATAATTTTGACCTTAAAATGGTTCATAAAGAATTAAAAGCTGCTTTTATTCTAGTCAAAATAAAACAAATAAAACTTTCTCCAGAAGAAAAAATATTATCAGACATACTGTGAAAATTTCCTTGCTCTGTTAATCATTTGGGAAATATTTTAAAAAGAAAAAAAATAATAATTAAAAGGGGGCTAATAATTCTGACTCCAACTATATATTTATATGTATTATAAAAAATTAATCGTATATCTTATTTACCCTCCTCCTCACCATTACTGTTTGTTGTCATATCCCTGTCAAAACTGACAGCTGGATGGGCATGGTTAAGTATGTTAGCCACGCCCAATACTTCTGACAGATGTTATTGAGAATTAAACGGAAAACAAACAGGAAGTGCATTTTCAGATTTTGGTTAAAGATTACAAGGACTTTTTTTTCGTAATGACCTGCACAGATGAATTGTTCACTTTAAAACTAGCAATATGAGCTAACAAAATCAATATGGTTAGTTTTGATTTCATCTGTACTCTAATGCGGATTTTGTCAGTGTTTTGAAACACTTTGGAGTACCCTTTAGACCAGGGATTGGCAAACTCGATCCTGGAGGGCTGGTGTCCCTGCATAGTTTTGCTCCAACCCTAATCAAACACACCTGCTTGTAGCTTTCTAGTGATCTCAAAGACACTAATTAGGGTGTTCAGGTGTGTTTGATTAGTGTTGGAGCAAAACTCTGCAGGGACACCGGCCCTCGAGGATCAAGTTTGCCCATGCCTGCTTTAGACTATAATTCTTATACTAACATCTAAAAAACATGATTTACATTTTATGGGAACTACATAATTTAAAAATCTAAAAAAAACAATCCCGTTGATGGATTTTTCATTTTTGTGGGTGATTTTTCTACCTTGAGTGTAAAAGTGACCCCAAAAATTGTGAAGCATCTTTAGTAAGTGATGCACAAAATTTGCCAATGTGCTTCCCACATCAAGCGAGTGTCATTAGCAACCTTTTAGGGGCTATTATAAACTAAACATGTGTTTGTGCAGGTGGTCCGATGGTCACCCACCCGTTCCAGGTGCAGCAGGTGCAGCAGCTGTTACATAGACAGAAGCAGCAGGCAGTGGCACAAGCGGCTGCAGTCCAGAAGGCAGCACAGCCACAGCAAACACAAGCTGCTGTGCAGCAAAAGGTACCAGTCGACCAGTGTGATTCATTTTTTTTTTATTTAAGCTTGATGTGTAAATGTTCCTCCAACCACCCCCGCCTCTCACTCTTTATCTGGGCACTCAGCAGGCGGCTCAAACCCCAGCCCAACAGCAGCAGAAAGTGTACACCACCGCCCCACTGCAACCCGGCATCAAGACCCAGTTCTTCACCACCTCCATCACACAGCCACAAAAAACTGCTGCATCACCACAGATACAAGTGAGAATGAGAAGATTCTTGCCTTGCTTTTTTAACCTCAGCCTCTCCCTAGCAACACATCAAAAAAAGAGCTTTGCTTGTGTGTGTGTTTGTGCACATGTGTGGTGCCCAGCTTAGCTTTGTAGTGATTTTCCTTTTCTGCGTGTAGGTCACTAAGATTCCTCAAATAGTTCAGCAACAGATCGTATCCTCACCTCAACAGGTAAGTGTTTCAGTGTTTGGTTCAATTTCTTTTTGGAAAATGCAGAGTAACATGACATCAGAAGTGACTTATCGCATCAACACTGTTCTCTAATCCAGTACATGTCTTTCCATACAAAAATACTCAAATTCGCATTAGTCGGACTTCATCCCCTTTGGAAATTTTTGTACCTTAGTACCTTTAGATGTTTGTATTATACGTAATACACACTAACAAATGTTTGAGGTCAGTAAGATTTATTTATTTCAAATAGAACTTTTATTAAGCATGGACCAAAGCTATTACATTTCTTGTATTTTTATAGTATATAAAACTAAAACCCTTATCAAAAATATTACTTGTAATTAAATGAACTGAATTAAATGTGTATTTAATCAATGTTATTTTTTCAGCTCTTTGCCAAGGCAACTGAATTCCCAAAAAATATGAATCAAAACTATATTAACATCTGTTGCAGAAGCTCCTCCATTATATTTCAATCCCACTAACAACCGATGGTGAAAATTTACCTTTGCCATCACAGGAATAAACTTAATTTGATAAAACATATGACAGTAGAAAACACACTTTTCAGTTCTTTTAAATGTAAAACTGTTATATTATTAATAAAATATTACTATGTTGTTTTTCTGGCACATACATTTATACACATGGACATATGCTGCTGTCATGCATAAGCTGATCTGAGTTAAGAGTCCTAATTCAGGATTTCTTTCTTGATTATTTCTCCTGCTCTCTCTGTCTTTGCTTCCTGTTATGCTTTACGTGTCTGTTACAATAAAGGCAACAATGTCACAAACAAATATTGATTAAAAAAAAGAAGAGTAATTAGACCCCCTAGTTATTCACGATTAATTTTTTTTTTGCTATTAAAAATGACAGATTTTGTCGTGGAAATGCCCAGAAATTTGTGGACAATTTTGCAATTAAAATATATATTTTAAATATTTTAAAAATGAATGATATGATATCTTATTTACCATATTAGGTAGCCTAATATGTTAAGTGTGTAATGTGACAATGACACAAATCATACAAGTAAAGCTTCTTTATTTTGGTCTCTTTTCAAGACGAGATCTAAAACAGATCTCAAATGGTAGGGATGAAGCCAAAGGAAGGTTGTATAACTATTATTTTTATCCATGATCTTACTTTCTCGCTCTTAGATATCACTCCCCGGAGCATCTGACATCATGTACGTCACCCAGGACATGCGTTAGGGCTTCCCCTACCGTAATACACCTAAAACACAAATTGCTGTAAAACTCGTCAATGGCAGGGAAGCGTTTTCTCTTGTTAACTGCAGGGAAAGAGTTAAACGAAATCATATATTGATTTGACGCAGATCATAATACCAGCCATAGATGTAAAGCCAAACTAATGGCCTTCAATTCAGTCATGTCCAAGCTGCTTGCTTTTTGGTCTGTTCCATTGCTCTGTTTGTTAAATGTTTGCTCCCACTTTCTTTTGCAGTCTGAAGCACGTCAAATGCAAAAAACGTCCAATTAATGATGTCTAATCCAATCTTTGCACTGACTTCACATGTAAATCACTTGCACTTCTTCCATGTCTGCTTACTGCACAGGCTGCAAAACTTTTACCGCCCCACTTCCATGTTAGGATTGTGAGGGCGCATGTGAGATGTGATTTTTCGAGAGACACTCAAATACATCACGTGCGCTGCATAACCTCTATAAGTCATGTAAAACAATTAATTGCAAACTGAAATAAATTTAATGTGATTGTATGATTTGGATGTTTTATAAGATTGTTTAATTGTTTTGTGATTATTTTGCGTTTAAATTAAGAATTTTGCAGGACTGCAAAAAAATTGTGACTGTCGAATTTGCGTTGGATTCAGCAAATGCAAAATCGTGAAAAAATAGGTGGTCTGAGTAAAAGTTCCTCAGTGAACATACAAAATGTTAAACTCCTGAATGGTTTGTTTGTGTGTAGATCCAGGCTCAGCCACAGACAGTGGCCCTGACGCAGGCAGCACCCGCTGCTGGTTCGGTCCAGACCCAGGCCCAGGTTCAGGTCATCCCCGCAGGCACTGCACAGGTGGTGCAGCAGAAGCTCCTCCAGCAGCAGGTCGTTACAGCAGCAGCAGCTTCTCCTCAAATCCAGACCCCACCACCACACAGTCCTGCCCAGCAGCAGAGCACAGCGGCACCCCCTGTCTCTGAGACTCCAGCGCAGCAGACCACCGCCACGCCACAGCCCCCGCAGGCCAAAGGAAACACCCGCACCGGGGCCGCTATGCGCTCCAAAACACCCGCCAAACCCAGCGGTGGCAGCTAGACAGTCACAGGAGAAAGTAGCTGGCCACATCGTAGGGCTTTGTTTTTCCTTTACCCCATTTGTTTTGGGAAAACTGACCCTTTGTAATACAGGAACTCACCATTGCCTGTATGTATGGAGCTTTTTACAATTTGAAGAAACGTTAATAAGCTAACCATGCTAGTTTCATGCTAATCGACCATCATTCTGCCAACGGCCTCCACTCTTTGGCCAATGTTTTTTTTTCTTTTTTAATGGCTTAATAATTGAATCTCCTTTCCCAGGAGTAAAACATGACTTTACGACTCGTTTTTTTTATACTGAACTCTTTAACAGAGCCATCAAACGCTCGCTGTTCATTTCAGACTATTCTACATGCTCTGTTTATACAGTGTTATACATGTCATCACATACTTAAAGTCATGGATCAAGTGCGGTTGGATCGACTTCACTTCAACACTTCATTTAGCGCGCCGGGAACTCTTTTGGCAGATCATCTCAACATTTTTCATAATGTTCAATCAGTCCAGTTGTATGAGCGTCTCCCCGATGTTTTCATTTTAATAGGTGTGGTGGTGTTGTCCCTTTGCTGTTTGTGTCGGTCAATGTTTTTGAAGCGTTTAATAATCATAATCAAGATTAGCAAGAGTCAGTGAACCCAACAGAAATGGCAAAGTGCCATTAGTTTGATATAGGCGACCCATTCAATCGCACTCTCCCCCATAGAAGAATTGATTATAATAGCTTGTATCATGAAAACTCCCCTAAAAACAACTAATTCTTGTTACCCATTGACACAAGTTTAGCTGCATGAATGGATACCACCTGAAAACTGTCTGTGGATGTGTACTAGTGTGTGAATTGTGTGTGTACAACACTTCAAAATGTGAATCAACAAGGAACTGATGGAAAGCTCATCCTGCACTGTAGCCGTTTCCTGCTAGCGGCAGCTGTGGGAAGTATCGCCCTCCCAAACTCCGATTTGGAAGAAATGTCATTTCTGAAAACACATCTGTGAAATATTTCCGTTTTTCTTACGCATAGTTATGAACAATGTCACCATTAGTCAGTTGAGTCAGACCTTGGCTCTTAGTGTGTTTACGTTGGCCTGCTATCAGTAATGAACGGACTTAAATCAAGACTTTCCCTCTATGTATCTGAATCATACAACGTCGAGGCTTTTGCTCATAAATATGTCTTTTTTTATTGATGTTGGGTCTGGAACACATGTAAATAACTCTGGACGGGGGAAGGGGACAGAGGCATTTGTATTTGTAAAGTAGTTGTGTATTCATTTTTTTTTTTTCCAGCCTACTTGTATAAAGTGTTATGTTTTTACACACGTCTAGATTACCCCGTGTCTTTATTTGTCCGGAACTGCATTTGTTACCTAGATTCAGTGAGCTTCCTTCGGGTTTCAGATTACATTAATTCAGCGGTTCAGCCTGGAGTCCATAGATATGCATTCCTGGACGTCTGTGTGTGGACTTGCTGACTACAGTGCGTGTGTGTGTGTGTCAGCACACTGGCCAACAGGGATTTCAGGAAGATAATGCATTGCACCTCGCTTGTTCAATAAACGCTAAAAGATTTCATTCCAGCACAAATGGTTCTGCGGAATCTCAATAGCCACAGTATGCCAGCTTGAATGATTTTAATGCAAATATCCAATAGATATCAACCATAGACGCAACTCAATTATCCATGTGGTCGAGACAATCTCCTTAAGTTCAAACTGAACATCAGAATAGTGACAAAGGTAATTTAAGTGCTGATCTACTAACATTTGTATGCATAAAATGATCTCTATAGGTCTGCCCACATGGAACGTGCAGATTTTTAGCCTATCATTGAGTCTATTTGTGTAAATGTGTGTTCATTTATATTTATTCAGTTTTTGAATTAATTTCAGTATTTCAATGTGAAAATGTTTGGATGGTTTATTAACAATACAGTTTAAGTAATATTTTCTGTCTTTTAGTAGATATATTACATGAAAGACTTGAGACTTGCTTTGTTTACCAAATAAGTTAGTCTAATTGGATTTGCATTTCAAAAATTGTAATAAAAGTAAAGAATTTATTTTATTTAATAGATTAAGCTTTTAGTTTTGGTTCTCCCAATATCATTCCGCATAAATCCAGTTTGTTTGTTTTTTTTTCTGTGCAGAAATGGCAAAAAATGTCTGTAGATTCTGTCCCTTGTTATAGGGGATGGCCAAATTGATAGTAAATATCCAGTTAGTTGCAGGTCTGTGGATGAGGATGCTGGACAGAATTGCTTATAGAAAGGCAACAGTACATCACATGATCACTGACTGCAAGGTTTGACGAACAGCCAGAAAACCTGTCCAACTTTGAAGCAGGTGAGCTAAATAAGCAGAACACAGCCACTCCTGTCAGCTAAAGTTATTCGTTTTTTGGTTCAACAGGAAAAGAAACTCATGAAGGTCAGAAAGCTCTTGAGGGTGAGTAAATGTTGAATGCATTTTTTGTGTGTAAACTTTCCATTTAACAAAAGCAAATTGATGTATACACAGTGCTCTGCATAACTGAGTAGAGACCATTTTGAAAATTAATATTTTTATCCATTTCTCAGTGAATATAGGCAATGTATTTTGATGCATTTAAACAAAACAGATTTATTAAAATATCTTAGTCACCAAACGTATTTAGAAATTGAAAGATAAAACAATTAAACACAAACAAAATATTGCAAAAGAATTACAAACTGAAATTTCAACTAAAGTTTTTAAATTTGTTTGCTTTTTTTGCTGTTTGTGTTTAATATTTTTTCTATAACAAATTTGGGTGTACTAGTTATTTTGTTGGATAAGCTCCACATTTAGCTTCAGTACTGACTAATGTATATGCACAAATATAATATAGCTTCCTATTAAAAATATGAATTTAACAGACAGATTTGTGAGGGGTCTACTTGTATGAGCCGAGCCCTGTATCTGAGAAGTATTATTGCTGACCATATCCATTCCTTTATAAACCACAGTGTTCCCAAAGTTGCCTTCATCCAGATAACGTGGCGCTCTAATCATCTCAAACTGGTCTCTTGAACATGACTGAGAATTTACTGTACTCAACAGGCCTCCACAGTCACCAGATCTGTCAAGTAGAGCACATTTTGGCATGTGTCTTGAAACGGGAGATTTACATCATGGATGTTATGTTAGCATGTAAACATCTGGCAGGCAAAAATATCTGAGAGATGTTTTCAGCATCTTGCTGAATCTGGGTCACTAATAATTAAAGCAGTTGTGAGGCAAAATGGGCCCAACCAAGGTCAATTTTTGAACATGAGCCTTGATTTGACAACTGTTGGTGCATGTGTGATCCATAGGGGGGCGCTCTTTTGTAGTTTTTTATTATCAAGACGCCACGGGTGCAGGTTAGAGGAGATTGTTGGGGTTAGAGCCAAGCAGTGGTGTTTGCAAAATAAGCATTCACTATTACTTACTATACTTTTGATTAAGAATGTCGACAAAAATTAAAATGTAAACCATTTAGCATAGTTCAGCTCTACTACTAATAATAATGGTAATATATAAATAAATAGAAAACTGATGAAAAATTTAACTGATGAGTGCTAGTTTGTTTTGTCAAGCGAGAAGGGCCCTATCGATAGCCATTAGCCAATCATGTGTAGGTATATTTGGAAGAAGAAACTCACCATCCAATCATATTTCTAAATCGTCGCACCCTTTGATCTGAGAATAAATATATAATAAACAAGGGACTATGAGGCTAATGCAGACATTTCAGCGATTTACACTTGTTTTCCATGATGAGGATGCGTAGGAAAAGAAGGTAACGTTACGTAGGAAAAATCTGTGTTTTAAACCCGAAAAGACGCCAGGAAGGATTGTATACCGTGTAACGGTAACGTAACGTTACACATTTACTTGAGAAAAGCCATTAAGTTACATTTCAAAATACCCTTAGTTAGCAATTAAACAACCGAACATATTAACAAGATAAAATACAGCTGACTTCAAACCATAAACAGCAACACATGGAAGCTGGTAAACACATTTCTTGCGAAAATAAAAAATGTTTTGTTTGCAGTTAGACTGTTGAAATTATTCTGTCTGTCTTAATGTGTAGTCAAAAAATTACTGTAAAAAAAATCTAATTGTTTTGATAAGAATTTCATGGTAAAATCAAAGATTTTTAAGGAGGTTCAAGACAAATATGGTGCTTTTACAAAGCTGGTGCTTCCTGCATTGGCAATCTGTCTTAGACTACTTATTGTGACCATGTTTAAAATGTCTATAAATAAAGCTGGAACAAAAGCTATTTGCCATAATCTAGTCCACCTTGTCATACTGTTTGGTCATTCACAACAAATTATATATTGGAGTCAATAGCACAATAGGGCCTGTAAGATCCAAAATAGACTTTCTGGATGGACGCATTGTTTTGCTTTATCACTCTCTAATACTTTATCATTTCAAAATCACAATATGAACACAGGGATTAAACTGTAGGCTACTATCAAAATTTAAAAAGCTCTGTGCTTCGGTACCAAAACTTAAAAAAAGGACTGATCGTTCCAACAAATGAATGTTTGTCATTACTGGCGTTTAATAACTGATGGACAGAGATCTTTTGTGTATTCACAAAAGTCGGGAATGAGATCCCACATCTAAAAACAATACCAACACTGAGACATTTTTAAAATTCCCATGATCGTCATCTGATGGTCAACTATTGCTGTAGCGACTGAGATAGTAGCTTGTCTGTCTTTATTTTGTATGTTTGGAGATTGTTAGTACTGTTCTCATGTGTTGATGGATGAGATGTTAAGGGTGTCTGTATGCTTTTATGTTCTGCAGAGCAGGAACCTGCTGAAAAACAACATTCATGCTGAGTCAGGTCTGATTATCTTTTATTCTTTTTCTGTTTAAAAATGATAAATAAATAAATGTTATTGACAGTTGAGCATTTTTGTCGCAAAATATTTCATAGATTCTATGCTAGGTTCAGACTAATCAACATCACAATAGGTTTGTAAATAACATTAAGAAAGTAATGTATGCTATAGAAATGCTATAGTCGATGATGGCTATCACTGATAATGGCCATTTTGAGTTTAAACCCTGACCCTAACCTTTCCCGATTTCCAATCCTCAAAATTTGCAGTTGTGTGGATTTTTGATGTCACTTTAGAGCAGAGACTAGCACACACGATCTAGGTAGGGGCGAATCATATATGGTTATAATAGATGTTCTTCTCGGACCTCGTCATCTATATATTTGATATATATCGTTAATAAATAGTGTATACTATTTCACCAACATGGCGATCGAGACGGGCGAATGGGAAACGTTGTTTCCGATCACCATTCAATATAATAGACTGAACAGTTTTCTATCAGTCATCATAGATGATCAGTCATTATTTATCTGACAGAGTCAGTATAGCAGATACTCGTTTGCTGGCTTTGCTGAAACATTTTTCAGAGATATATTTAAACAATATAAATTGGACAGGTTTAGTTTATATAATGGATTCATTATAATGATGGAAAAATAGCAAGTTAATATGTATAGGCTATAATACATCTTATATTGTATATGTATCATATTTTTACATTTAATAGATGTATAACACACTATATTAATATTTAACTTCAGTGATTGAATGGTATTAATTTGCTTAATTTTCTAATTTCCTAACTTTTTTTTCCACATTAAATACTATAGTAGTTTATAGTAAGTAATATATTGTTTTTAAACCATAAAGTACAAATATAGTATTACAAACAAATTAATTGTTAATAATTAAATTAATTGCTACAGTTTAGTAGTTTATCTGTGTACAACTATATTAATTTTATAATAATAACTATAGTAATTCATTTTAATGTGACACGTTATCGATTGTTCACCGGTAGTTAGCTCTCTGCAACTCTCACATGGGCTCCCACGGAAGCCAAGCAGGGCTGCGCCGGCTCAGCACCTGGATGAGAGACCACATGCGAAAGCTAGGCAGTTGCCGGAAGTGGTGTTAGTACTGCGGTCTGTGTGGGTCCTAACGACCTAGTATAGTGAAGGGGACTCTATATTGCTCTGTGAGCTCTGTCTTTCGGATGAGACCGAGGTCCTGACTCTCTGTGGTCGTTAAAAATCCCAGGATGTCTTTCGGAAAAAATAGGGGTTTAACCCCAGCATCCTGAGCAAATTTGTCCTCTGTCCATCATGGCCTCCTAACCATCCCTATATTAAAATTGGCTTAATCACACCTTTTCACTAATCAGCTGGTGTGCGGTCTGGCGCAATATGGCTGCCATCACGCCATACAGGTGGGTGCTGCACACTGGTAGTGGATGAGGAGATTACCCCAATGTGTAAAGCGCTTTGAGTGTCCAGAAAAGCGCTATATAAATGTAAGGAATTATTATTACTTGTTTTTTTTATATTTTACTACAAAATTTAAACTATGACAACATTAAGATCCTGAATTAGTTTATTACACTTAATCCTACAATTAGACATCTTCTTTGTGTATGTGGATATGTGAATAAAATCATAAGTGTTTTAATGAATTATTTTTATTTACAAGGAGTTAGTCGACAAGAAAAAAATAGAAGAGGACTGATCCGTCATTAACATATATGGTTCGCCCCTACCTAGATCGTGTATGTTGGATTGTGTGGATCCTGAAACGTGTGTGGGTCTGCGTGTCTGCAGCTAGATATTATTGAAACTAGGGCCCGTGGGCCAAAGTTGGCCCCTGATAACCTTTAATTTGGCCCATCATCCCATTTGAGAAGATTGGAAGAATTCTGGGGAGGGTTGATTGGGATGAATATCTCTGACCTACAGTAGATCGTCATTTTGAATTTAATGTAACCTTTTGTTTATTTCGTAATTTGTTTTGTAAATGAATCTGACTTTTTAAAATGTAAATAATGTCACTCGACGGATAGATGACAATGCACAAGACATCGGGGAGCAAATCAAATCAAACCTTAGACACGTGCAGCTTAGTGTATTCAGCATTGAACTCCATTGTATTGTTAATGTCATTTAGTTATAAAAATAGTACATTTTGAATTCGTTATTATAATTTAAAGCTATGTTTTGTAAATAATTTTAAATATTTGTAAATAAATTAAGAATTTATTCATGCAAACTTATTCGTCCCACAGCCCTCAATCATGTTTGGAATTTGGCCCTTCATTAGGAAACGTTTGGGTACCTCTGTTTTAGAGGCATGGCCAAAATGGGAGCAATCTGTCAGCTTTGTTTTACTGTCTCCCCTAGTGTATCCGCATGCTCTAGATGTGTTTATTGGCACTGACATATTTTCCCTGGTGCGGGTGGCATGTTGGTAACGCAGGGCAAGGCTGTTCCAGTGATTTGTCTGAAGCTGTATCTCTCCAAGGCTTACACAAGCCTTTGAACACTGCAGTTCAGAGAAAGAGACAGGAGACTTAAAGAAGTGTGTCAAATGTGAGCAAGAGCCAGAGTGTGCGCATTTTCAACTTCATTTCATGCCACGTAAGGCTACATTTAGACAGCCAGTGTTGTTTATGAGGCGAAGGTTTTTTTGGTTTTCTCATGCTGTTTTACATGATGTTTTGTGTGGTCAGTGCATTTCCTCTTTGTTACGAAAGTCTAGTCAGATTTAAACAAACATGTCATTAACATTTTGTATTGCTGTGCTTGAGTGATGCAAGATACAGTTGAAGGACTGAAATGACCCTCAGTCATTTTGACCCACAGGAATTCTGAAGTTGTTTGTGTGTTTGTTGTTAACAAGTCGCTAAATAAAGACTACCACAGTTTACAAATGTAGTCACATTTTTCCGGAAGAAAAAACACGTCACGCATCGAAATCAATGAATGAATTGAACGTGGTAAAATTAAAGTGATTTTATTTCAGAAATGTTAGCCAAGTCTTAGCTCAATGCTAATGTGCTACAAACTTCCTTATTATTTCAATTGTTCTGCTTCATTCAAGGCACACTATATAATTTTCGCCACTAGAGGGTGCATATTCACAACAAACAAAGGTGTATTTTGATGATGAAGTTCTGTGGAATCATGGGAGTTGCTGTCTTTATTACATCCTCTAGGACTCGCAACAGAATTCAAGTTCATGGATGAGCTAATGTATTCAAAACTAATTATTTATTAGCTCTAATCAGTCTGACCATTATCCTTATACATCAATAATATATTACACACATACATACATACATACATACATACATACATGCACACATACATACATACATACATACATACATACATACATACGCCTGAAAAATATAGTCTTCTAGGTAGAGAAGTCACAAAGCTGATATATGCTAATGTATACAGACCCCTTGAATAAAAGACTGATCTAACCATCTACGGTAAAGGAAAAAATCTATATTTATGAAAAACCTGCAGAATTTACAGAGGTCTGTGTGTTTCACAAGAGCTTATTATCCCCACAGGACATGATAGATGCTCGTTCCTGGAGGACAATTTCAGAGAAAACCTCATTGAGATCAACAGGATCTAAAGCTTTAACGGTGAGTTGTCATGACAACCTCATGCTGGCTATACATTAGGCAGCATGTGTGGGTTCATAATTTGTATAGCATTGACGTGTGAACAGAGGCGGGCAGCAAGTGGTGGGCTCTACTAAATGATAATTATTATTATGCTGTTTCTTTTAAATGCTTGATTTTTTTTTTTTTTTTTTTTTTAGAAAAAAATGAATCTTTTATTTAGCATGTTAAATAATTATTGTTGTGGTTATACAGTACAGGTAGAACAGTATTATACATTTTTATGTAGCTCATGCTCATATTGAATTATAATTGTATATAATATACAGTTAAAGTCAGAATTATTAGCCCCCTCTTTATTTTTATTTTATTTTTTTAAATATTTCCCAGATGATGTTTAACAGAGCAAGGAAATTTTCACAGTATGTCTGATAATATTTTTTCTTCTGCAGAAAGTCTTATTTGTTTTATTTTGGCCAGAATAAAAGCAGTTTTTAATTTTTAAAAGCCCATTTTAAGGTCAAAATTATTAGCCGCTTTAAGCTATATATTTTTTTCCGATAGTCTACAAAACAAACCATCGTTATACAATAATTTGCCTAATTACCCTAACCTGCCTAGTTAACCTAGTTAACCTAGTCAAGCCTTTAAATGTCACTTTAAGCTGTATAGAAGTGTCTTGAAAAATATCTAGTCAAATATTATTTACTGTCATCATGGCAAAGATAAAATAAATCAGTTATTAGAAATGAGTTATTAAAACTAGAAATATTTAGAAATGTGTTGAAAAATCTTCTCTCCGTTAAACAGAAATATAAAAAAAACAGGGGTGCTAATAATTCTGACTTTAACTGTATATAACAATTCTAAAAATTTCTTGATAAAATCTATAATCTATTATAATGACAGTTATAGCTACATTTATACTAGTTAATATTACTTATTAGTGATTCATTTCATTTTCAAAACATATGTTCATAACACATTAAACAATGATTAATACATCTTAATTTGTCAGTCATGATGGTATTAGGGCGTCACGGTGGCGCAGTGGGTAGCACGATCGCCTCACAGCAAGAAGGTCGCTGGTTCGAGCCTCGGCTGGGTCAGTTGGCATTTCTGTGTGGAGTTTGCATGTTCTCCCTGTGTTCGCGTGAGTTTCCTCCTGCTGGTTTCTACAGCGAGGGCATTTGCGTTTGCAGGATGTCCAAAGACATGCAGTACAGGTGAATTGAATAAGCTAAATTGTCCAAAGTGTATGTGTGTGAATGAGAGTGTATAGATTTTTCCCAGTGAGTGGGTTGCAGCTGAAAGGACGTCCGCTGCATAAAACATATGCTGGATAAGTTGGGGGTTAATTCTGCTGTGGTGACCCATGATTAATAAAGAGACTAAGCCAAAATGAAAATAAATGAATGGATTATTGTGTTAATAAAGAGGCAGTCTGTACTGTTAAAACGTTGTTGTATTATAGTTATAAAGACTCATTAGTAGTGAGTTAACACAGATTGTGTTCTGTCAAGTGAATGGTTTTATATTATATAAGAGCCCAGATGCCTTATAAAAATACTTATTGTCACAATACAGTTGCTAACCTTTATAAATGCATCTTTGGTGGCTTCTAAGTATAGCTAAGATAATGAAACAATTAGCATTCGTGTGTTTTTTATGTAAAGTGTACAATTACTTGTAGATTACTTGTAGACATCGAATAGACACCGACATGTAAAATTGAGACATTTTCAGGACCTAACCATTCAAATGATTTATTTTTAAAAATTATTTACTTTAATAAATAATAAATGTTGAAATAAATGTTGTAAATGTCATTTTACAACCCAGGCTCATTCTGATTACGTTCTTCTATATACATTTCTGGAGAGTGCCAAATACGTACCAGGAGCTACAGTTTTTTGCAGTTTTTGTTCCATCAGAGACCAATGTGTGCGCTTTTTATGATCTCAAATTTCTCTCGCGAGTGCCATTCGCGCCTGCTGTTCTAGCGTAAATCCACCAGAGGCTGCTGTTTTACTGACTGACTTACTGACTGACCAATTGATAACCCCACCCACCCCTATCCCTAAACCCAACCAATAGTGTTTTTAAAAGCACCAATTGACCCCCCCCCCCACTTCCCTAAACCCAACTGCAGTGTTTTAAAAAGCAATCCAGAAAAAGAAAATCCTTCGAGGCAGCCTGATTTTTATACCACATTTTCAGATTTTACCACATTCTCACCCTGTTATTTACTTGTTTGTTTCATTTTTTGTTTTTGCTTTGGTCTTATTAGCATTCTGGAACTGTTCTTTGGGTTAAAATCCCATCGTCATGGTCAACTCCACTCTTAATTCCTCCGATGTACGCAGTGAGCCACTGGACAAACTGGTAACAGCAGGAAAGTCATCCATATGGAGGTAAGCAAGCAGCTGGTAAGCGTGAAAAGGAACGGCATCATACTACCCCGTAGCGTTCGTTTTAAACACGAAATGCAGCCATACGTACCTCTGGCTACATAATTCGCGATCTCCAGAAATGTATATAAGGCTACATTTTCAGAATGTGTCTATGTTGCACTTTTATAATCAGTAACATTAGCGTCACTTCAGTTACATTTATTAAATGTATGATAAATAAAATAAAATTGTATTATGTTGTGTTATTTCTGATGTCTACCCTGTTTTACTTCAAAATGTTAAACTAGTCTATGCAAGCCTTTAAATAAATAACATTTTCTGTGATTTATAACCATTAATTATCATATAATATTTTCCCTGTGGGACAGAAAGGTTGTTAACATCACTGAAAACAAATATAAAATACAACAACAGTGCAATAAAATTATAAAAAGAATCAATTCTCATTCTAGAGGTTCAGTCTTTAAACAGTGTGATGATGAAAACACACACAAATAAAGTAATCTCACTTTCACCACTAAAGTGAACATTGGATCAGTTCTCTGACCACACCTCTTAGTTAGGGCTGCCATTCTGTTCATTCTGCCATTCACTTAAGTTTAGAGCTTAATCAATTCAGCATCGATATCACAATGTGCACATTTGTGATAGTCACATCGTAGGATCTGCAATCTTGAGACTCGAGTCGGTATTATGGTTGACCAGGCTCTACAGTTCAGAAGTTATCACATCATTTGTGGAGTCTCTGTAAATTCAATTACAAAATTAGTTTTAATGACCTGCGACTGCAAAACATTACTTTGCCATTGACATCACTTTTATGCAGAGAAATGTCCTCAGGTGTTTACATAACTCTGCATTTAGAATCTATTGAGCAAATGTGTCTTTATAAACATTCACTTTGTTGTTGCAGGTGAAATGGAAAATGTGCAATGAATATATTCCATTTAGATAATAAGGTCTAACCTAGGTTAGATAATAAATGGCAATCATTCAAACACATTTACCAATGTGTACTCCCAGGGGTGGATTTAACCAATAAGCAAGGTAAGCGGCCGCCCAGGGCATCTGGGGCCCCCCAATAAATATCTAGAATTATAAATTATACCTATAAACTATATATAACATAATTTTTTTATCATATTTTGTATAGTGAAAGTCAAAAAAATTTTTTTAACATAATTTAATATTATTTAATATGCAATAAGATGTAATATTATTATAATAATGTAATGTTATGTAATAATAATATTATGAAAAAAAAATCATAAAGGAGCTCAATCATGGAGCAGTCCAGCAGCCAAATTTGTATAAAAAGTATATATTAATATTTTTAGTTCCATTCATTAATAATATTTTATTTATTTTATTTATTTTAAGACATCTAATTATTCAAAATGTAAAGCTTACATTAAGATAAAACATAGAAAATAAGATTGAGTGATGATAAAAAAAACTGAAAAATGAATAAAAATTAAATAAAAATAAAAAAGGGTGCATTTCAGGACTTGGGGCCCCATGGCTGGAGTTGCTTAGGGCAACGTTTGACTGTTTCAGCTGATGTGAGGTTTGGTTACTCGGGAGACTTAAATGAGTTATTGACATTGTACAGATGCAATAATCTAGAAATAAGAGGTTTTCTTGCTATTGGTGAAAGGATCCTCCCTTTGGTCTTGGCCTGGATGACCCACTGTCAGAAGGTTTCAAGCACTTTAGAATGTCTCATCTTCTGCAAAGTCAATGAAAACCGAGAAGTTTAGCTGCCAGTTAAGGAAATTATTAACAAGTTTCACATTAACTACAATAACTGGAAGGCAAATGAAAGTCTTTATCTCTCTCTCTCTCTCTTACTCTGGGTAATGTATAATGGCTTAGGCTGAAGTGAATATTGTGGTCAGTTGTGTGTCATGGGAATGGATTTTAGACATCTCTGATGTAATGGTGGTTTTTCAAGTCCACGCATGAGATGAAAGCCTGCGTAATTCACCCAACAGCTTCAAACTGCGTGTAAGTCATAACATGGCTACAGTGGAAATGTGTAGTCTACCAGAGTTGATTTAATATATGAAGATATGGGATAAAAAATGATTCTCTTAGGAATCCTCCACCACACAGCTGCTTTACAGTCTGCAGGCTTTGGGAAAAGCCAATGAAACATTCATTAAGTTATATTTATAATGCAATAGACGATGACAACTTCTTGTTCAAGATACCAAAAAAAAAACTTGGCCTTCATATATCTGTGTCATTATACTCACATTTCCCGTAATCTAATACTTCCTGATTCTGATGAAAACCAAAATGATAAGATTTTTATATTTCACATTTTTCTGTTTAAGAATTAGTCAGTCTGAATAGCGTGTGCAAGGATTTACTGACACTTTTACCCATAACAATTTATAAAATGAGAACAAAAACTCATAAACGCATATAGTAATGACCAACTCAAAGTGGTTTTACAGTAAGTCTTCATTAATTTTGGTTTATTCATACTAACATAATTTATCTGTCTTGTAAGAAAGACTATCCAAATATATGAAAAATGTAAAATTAGTTTCATTCATTCAGTTACTTGCTTGCTTATTTACTTATATACTTAATTATATATTTCGAGTCAGGGTGAATATTGTATCTTTAATCATTAGGAAAATTGTGCATAAAAATTTTGATAAATCCACAGTGTTTCAGCTGCTTTATCACAACTTAAACCACTACAGTACACTAGTAATAAATATTGATTCTAAATATTTTTGATCTGTTATGTAAATGCCTAGAGCAGGGCTATTTAATTATTTGTCATGGGGGCCAGTTCATGAAAAGCATTTCAAATCAGGGGCCAGAGAGAAATGACTTGCAATATGAATGATAACACAACAGCCTGTATGAGCCCATATGTTGTATTTTTGCTCCTTAAGACACCCACGTTGTATTTTTCTACATTAAAATGTTAATATATTCTATTTTGAAACTACATAATATCAGTGCATTGGACATTAGGCTTTTAAAAAAACATTCAAATGTTGTATTTCAAAGCACAACAAAAGCAGTTGCTAGGCTTCTTCTACATTCATATGTTATGTTTTGAACTGCATAACAATAGGGATGCAATAATTATAGATTTTGGATCTACGGTTATAGTCTGAAGAATAATCATGGTTTCATGGTTATCACGTCTAATGTAAATTTAAGCTTTATATTAGCTAAGTATTTAAATTAACTGTTGTTATCATCTGCATTATGTTTATACATAATCATTTTAATAATAATTCATCTAACTTATCTGTTGTTTACATTGCAATGAAAGACACGCACAACTCGATATGGCGGGAGATGTTTTCTACGTCGCTCCACTTGCGTGCAGAAAAGACGCGATGCGTGAATGACCTGCTGCTATAGTTAATCCAGTATGCTTGCGTATTTGCCTTGGTCTACAAGCTCGGAACTTTAAACTAGCGCACAGGTGGCATATCTTTGTTTAGTTGCAGCAGTTTCGATCCGTGCAACAGAAACGCAGCGTTGAGAAGCCTTTAAGATTAAGTATCCAAATGTTTTTGGCTGCTCACGCCACTCACTCGCTTAATGTCATGTGACTCACGCCTTGCGCAGCCTTCAACTGCAGCTCGTGCTGTATTGAAAAGAGGCACGTCACTTCATAATTATAGCGGCCGTTTTTCGATTAAACTAAATGTATTTTTGATGTCTTGGTCACACTATTTGGAGGGCCAGAACAAATTGCCTCAGGGGCCAAGTTTGGCGTGCAAGCCACCAATTAAATAGCCCTGCACTAGAGTGACCAACATCAATATATACTGTTTTATGCAAAAATTTGGGCACCCCTCTGTGGCTGCATAATTATGTGCTCTTTCTCTATAAGAGATCACAGTGAAATGCCATTTGGTTTCTAGAGAAAGCTAGATAATGTTATGTTTTTCAGACAAATACGTAGTGTAGTAGTATTGAGATGTGTGAAATTAAATTGAAACTGAACAATAGGCTATGCAAAAGTTTGGGCACCCTCTCTTTTGTGTGGATTTCAAAACCTGTAGTCACTTAATGCTGATTAATTAAAACAAAACAAAAATGATTTGAGTGACTTAGTGAACCGCAACAATCCTAACACAGGTGCAACCAATCATAAAAAAGGATATTTAAGATAGCTGATTGCTATTTGTGCTTCTTCTTATTTTAAACATGGAAGTAGCAACATGGGAACCTTAAAAGAACTTCCTAATGACCTTAAAACTAGGATAATTCACCAACATGAATTAGGAGAAGGATGCAAAAAGCTGTCAAAGAATTTTAAAGTCTCTATCTCCACAGTCAGACATATAGTAAGAAAATGGAAGGCCACAGGAGCAGTTCTGGTGAAGGAAAGATGTGCTAGACCAAGAAAAATTCAATTCAATTCACCTTTGTTTGTATAGCGCTTATACAATGTAGATTGTGTCAAAGCAGCTTCACATAAAAGGTCATAGTAAATTGGAACAGTGTAGTTCAGTTTGTAGTGTTTAAGTTCAGGTCAGTTTAGCTCAGTTCAGTGTGGTTTAATAATCACTACTGAGAGTCCAAATATTGAAGAGCAAATCCAACGATGCGCAGCTCTATAGATCCTGAACCATGCAAGCCAGAGGCGACAGCGGAGAGGGAAAAAAAAACTTCACTAATGGCGGCAGTGAAGAAAAAAAACCTTGAGAGAAACCAGGCTCAGTTGGGCACGATCATTTTAATTTCTCCGCTCGCCAAACGTCTTGTGCAGAGCTGCAGTCTCAGCGGCGGAGGCTGGAAGCTGGCCTCAGCGAAGTCTTGTCTGTCTTTGGAGTGTCACAGGAATCAGTCTCATGTTCTCCACTCTTCCATGACCATCACAGTAGCTGCTCAGGATACGGCCTGGTCCAGGATATGGTAACCTTGGGATCATCTCGTCGTTGGTCTTGGATCGAATCAGTGACTCTGCATAGTCTGAGGGCCTCGGGAAGAGTATCCCCAGGTGGAAATGGAGAATAAAGAAGATAATTAGCGTAGCAGCTGTTCATAAAATATTAAAAGTTAAAGGCGAAGGATGGTTAGAATGGTCACAGACAAACCACCGACCACTTCCAAGGAGCTCCAGGAACATCTTGCTGCTAATAATGTCATTGTACACCGTTCCACAGTTAAGCACACTTTTCACAAAGAACAGCTCAATGGAAGGTAATGTAGAAAAAGCCCTTTCTGGATTCTGCAACAAAAAGAGTTGTTTGAGGTATGGAAAGGCTCATCTGGACAAGCCTGAATTGTTTTGGTAAAATATAATGTGGACAGATGCCACAACCATTGGCGCTTTGCATGGCGGAGAAAGAACACAGCATCTCAGTAGAAGAACCTGCTCCCTATTGTAAAATATGGTGGAGGGTCCATCATACTGTGCAGATGTGTGGCAAGCACAGGGACTGCAAACCTTGTCAGAATTAAAGGGTCACATAGATTCCAACCAAGATCAGCAGACTCTGAAGAACAATGTTCAGAAATCAGTAAAGAGGCAGAAGTTACTACTCCAGCACTTATTCTTGACTAAAATAAGCATCTATAAGCTGTTATTTCAGCAAAAGATGGCTGTGCAAAAGATTGATGTTATTATTCTGTTGGGGTGCCTAAATTTTTGCACCTGACTGTTTTTGTTCAGACTTAAATTGCAGTGCATCTGTTGATTAAATGTTATGTCAGGACTGAAATGTTGCTTTTTCCCTAGGGTATAAAATATATCCTCATGAAACTGCTGATTTGAAAGACCAGCTGTTTATGGCTTGAAATTATGAAAATTATCAGGTGTTGCTAAACTTTTGCATGAGATTGTATATGTCTCTTTGTAACAGGCAAAGAGATTGGTGCAAACAGCGTAAAGAAAAACAAGGCGGGGGTCAACAGGCTCGGAAAGACTAGACAAAAGCAAAATGCTTTGTAGTGTTACAGGTTAACAAGACTCAGCACTGTGTGTGTGCAAGTGTGGTGTATAAATAGTCCAGGATATCAGTCCATGATGAGTAAACAGCTGTGTGTGCATAATCAATGGGAATCAGGAACTGGTGTGTGCAATGTGCATGCTGGGAGTTGTAGTTCTTTAGGTGAATAGTCCGGGTGATGGTGCATGTGCATCTGCAAGCCTGGATTGCTGGTGATCGTGACAGTACTGCCATCATGCCAAAGATAAAATAAATGAGTTATTAAAACTTATGTTTAGAAATCTGTTGAAAAAAATCTTCTTTCAGTTGAACAGAAATTGAGGATATAATATACAGCTGTGGGGGCTACTTATTTTTAATTCAACTGTAAATTTATAGTAATGTTTGTGTGTATTATTTATACTGAGAGACCAGCAAACACTGTTTAAACCTTTTTCTTTAAGATAAGAGGTTTAAAGAAATGTGAAACTTGCATTGAATTCACAGAGAAGGCTTTGCATTCCACAAAATTTAGATGGAATATTCATATTTTGTGATATGATAACATTTTTTATAGTTAAGTGGCAGAGAAACATGTCTTTCAGCGTCACGAGTAACACCGCATAAGTGTTTGCCTCATCAGAGCTGCAGTTCTCCCGTAATCCCTCAGCTCACATATAAAGCTGTCACTGTGTGCTGGTCTTGGCTAAATCGTAATGTTTGAGCTCGAGTTATTTTTAGAGCTCTTATTATTTATTTACCCAGAGAACGGCAGAGAGCCAGAGTCACTTGACCCGAATTACTCAGTGCAATGGCTTCCTTCTTTAAAACACATCAGATGTAGCTGACATTAGCTGATCATGCTTGTCAGGGGGAGGGGGGGGGGGGGGTCTCTGAAATATTACTGGGTTTTAAACAGATGTTTAGTGAAAGAGTGCAGATTGTAAAGTGGCGTTATGGGACACAGAGACAGAACACGAGAAGTATTTGGCCAGACAGATAAAAACGGCTAATGTTTAACAGCGCAATCTGGAGGAAAAACATCCCCAAATAATGGTTTCTCTGTGTGTGAGAGAGATGTGGGATCTGGTACCGGTGATATCTGGAAGTAGACATCATTAAGCAGCACCCCCTCTGTCCACACACATACACATGCACAAACACAGACATTTGCCAAATGGAGGTGAAAGGTTAGGAGGCCCTCCCCACTCTCTGTGTGTCATAATAGTGAGCTCTTTTCAAGCCGTGTGTGTGTTTGTGTGTGTGTCACTGTAGGATGTTATTTATTGGTCATGCTTCAAATCTCATGGAGCCTGCTTACACTCTCAGTTACTCTCATTGATCTTATTTAGTTCCGTAGTGAACGTGTTTCAATGTCCATGTGTGTGTGTCCGTGTGTGTGTGTGAAGAGACGAGACTCATTTTTGCCAGGCTGTTTCACAATTTCATTACCAGAGAGGCCTAGGGCAAGCACACTTATTCAGTGTGATTTGACAGAGCATAGTTGAGAAGAAATGTGTTGTCAGAGTTGTTTTTAAAGAGTCAGCGATGTACAGAGCAATTCCTGATGGTGCGTTTGATTGGATGGGGTGTTATACTATTTAATTCCTTATTTTTTTATGATGTCGTGCTGTGTGAGATGCATTAAGGAACCATTCTTGGTTCAATACAAAAGCTAAGCCTCTCTCTCTTATATGCTGTCAGTTACAATGAGCAATTCTTCCAAATCAACCCTCCAGCAAATATATTATGAATATTATGCATACAGCTGTATATTACACATCATAAAATGTTAATCTCAAGCACACACATTGGAAATCTATAGTCTAAGGCTTTACACACAGATAGCTTTAAATATGGAGTATTTTTAAAAAACTTATATTCAATATGCTTTAGTTGAAAATGTTCCTTTTTTATTTGTTTGAGTATTATCAGGGTTCATACGGGTGCTGGAAATCCTGGAAAATGCTTGATTTTTAATATAGCGTTTTCAAGGTTAGAAAAGTGCTTGGATTTTGGACAAAGTGCTTGAATCTGCATGAATTTGCAATTGCAGGGCTCGAAATTGCGACCATTTTGGTAGCATATGTGCCTGAAATGATATCCACGCGAGGTCAAAATATATTTGGGAACATTTGTGCAAGTGCATAAAATTGTTGCCGTGCGACCAGTTTTCACAGCAAAATGTTCACCGTATGTGCGTATTTAGGAGACATTCATGCAGAAAAACGCCAAACGAAGCGCTCAGGAATAGTTTAAAACAAACAAAGTCTGACTGTAAGCTCATTTTTTGAGATTAAATTTAAAAAGATACTTCATCCAATAGCTGAACTTTTTTTTTTTGGTGAACTATCCCAATAAATCTATGCTCCAGAGTAATCAACAATTTATGTTGAAATGTCATATTGTGTTTTTTAAAATAGCACAATGGATTTAAATGTAAAAAAGTGCAATCAGTGTATATAAACGTAATTTACTGCGGTTGTTAGGTAGTGGAAAAGCATACAAATGCACCTTGAAAGTGCTTGAAAAGTGCTGGAATTTGAAGTTGGAAAAGGTGTAGGAAAGCATTTATTATGAGAAATCATTCATTTTCCTTCAGCTTAGTCCCTTATTTATCAGGAGTAGCCACAGCGGAGTGAACCGCCAACTATTCCAGCATATGTTTTACGCAGCAGATGCCCTTTCAGCCGCAATCCAACACTGAGAAACACCCATACACCCTTACGTTCATACACACTCATACACTACGGCCAATTTAGTTAATCCATTTCAACTATAGCGCACGTATTTGGACTGTGGGGGAAACCGGAGCACCCAGAGGAAACCCATACAAACACAGGGAGAATATTCAAACTCCACACAGATATGCCAACTGGTCCAGCCGGGACTCGAGCTTCTTGACCTCGACCTTCCTGCTGTGCTAACCACTGAGCCACTATGCCACTCTATTATAAGATAGCAATACTTTTAATTTTACGAATATGCATTAAATTACTAAATACATTTCATACAAAAAGGACCAGGTTGTTCTTTGCAACTTTCCTTTTATAAGAATAAAATGACCAGCCAGATTTACGGGTATTCATACCTGCAAATGATTGTATAGAATAATTAAGAATAATAAGGAATCTTTACTGTCTGTATAAGTGTGTCATTTGAGTCATTCACTCAAAGAAACTGATTCATTCGCAGTAATTAATTCATGAACAAACCTTCATTACTTCCCCCATTTCTTCTTCTTTCTTCTTCTTCTTCATCTGTTCTTTATTATTGTTATTGTATCTCAACAGTTTTTACTTGCACATTTTGTATTACATTAAGAACTGATATGCAACCAAGTCAGCAGTAATAGCCTGTTGGTTAAGTGCGTCGACAGAGTTTGATTTCTGACTCAAGGTCCCTTTCTGATCCTTTCCCTCTTTCTCTGCTGCCCATGCTTTCTGCAAGCTCTGCTATCCTGTACAAATAACAGTGAAAAAATGCTAAAAATATATATTATATAAAAAATAATAATGCAAAAACACTAAACAAAAATACCAGGTTGTGCATTATATGCATTTGTCCACTAATTTTTATGTGTTGAATAAATGTGGGTAAACTATAATGGACATAGATTGTATGCAACACATTGGTATTATCTTAACTATAAAATGGCAGCCATTAAAAACGTTCACATGCTGGAACTTGTTGTTACTTGTATATTGAGACCTCTCTGAGTGCTATAAGTTGACCTCCAGACCACCGCAGATTGCTATGTTGAAGTGTCATTGATAGTTTTCCTATAGAAAAACATAATTCTAAGTGTGAGGACATGAATGGCTCTGAGGAGAATTTTACATGTTGACATTTTCTCATGACATGGAGTCTTTTAGCAAAATGAGCCAAAGTCTGTCATGAAAATGATTTGGTTACATTACCTCTCATAACTGTCTTGTTTCCAAACATCAGACATCTAAATTCAACACAACAGGACAGGACAGCCATTGATGGCATTTCATCTGTGTGCTCTGTAGTGCAAGGTTAATATTTTGTTGGTAAAAATGAGCCACAGGCTTCCCCTTTTTTGGCTACGTTCACACTGCAGGCAAAGATTGCACAAATCTGTTTTTCCCCACAATATAATTCTTACATGATCCACTGCTAAATTCAAATCTGCTATCAAAAGATGGCTGGTGCTGAGCCAGAAAAAGACACACACAGCACTTGTCATAAATCACAACTGTTCAGTGTTTTCAATCTCATACAGTAACATTTATTTTATACATTTTAATAGACAGTAGCAAAATAAATCATTTGTTTGTAAAATACACACTGATATCTTTAGATATTCTTTTGTAATCTATGTGCTTTATTCACATCAGATACACACTTGGGGTGGTTTAAGGACCATGATCAATTCACACTAGAAATCTGATATTGGCCACATTTAAAACAACATGTGAACAGCTTTAAAAAAAAAAATCTAAGCACCTTTTATTTTAAATAAGCGATAATGACATTGTCAGCTTTGAGTTCTGTTGCTCAGTGAGTGTGAGAGAGATGGAGCTTTTTACAGTCTGCCCTTAGCAGTGGCACAAGTGATCTTGAGTTGTACTATACTTCATCATTGTCAGTGAAAGTCTCTCCCAGCAAACTCATAAGCAGTGAAATGTGCCCAAATATGTAGGCTTTACAATACTTGTGCTTTTGTAAAGGTGCAGTATGCAGGAATGGATATAACTAGGTATTGCATTCAATATTGGAGAGGTGTTTTTTTTTCACCCAGCAACTACGAGCTCGACACACGTAGATCAATGACTCTAACAGTATCGAGTGTGTCTGATGATTGAGCCTTACAATGCAAGCTGCTCAGCTGATCTTTACTATATGCTCACTGACCACTTTAATAGGTATGCCTGTCCAATCGCTCGTTAACGCGACTTTCTAATCAACCAATCACATGGCAGCAATTCAGTGCATTTAGGCATGTAGACATGGTCAAGATGATCTGCTGCAGTTCAAACCGAGCATCAGAATGGGGAAGAAAGGTCATTTAAGTGACTTTAAAAGTGGCATGGTTGTTGGTGCCAGACGGGCTGGTCTGAGTATTTTAGAAACTGTTGATCTACTGAGATTTTCATGCACAACCATCTCTAGGGTTTACAGAGTATGGTCAGAAAAAGAGAAAATATCCAGTGAGCGGATATTGTGGGCTCAAATGCCTTGTTGATGGCACAGGTGAGAGGAGAATGGCCAGACTAATTTGAGCTGATAGAAAGGCAACAATAACTCAAATAACCACTCGTTACAAACGAAGTATGCTGAAGAGCATCTCTGAATGAATGCACAACACATCAAACCTTAAGGTGGATGGGCTACAGCAGCAGAAGACCACACCAGGTGCCACTCCTGTCAGCTAAGAACAGGAAACTGAGGCTATATTCGCACAGGCTCATCAAAATTGGACAATATAAGACTGGAAAAACGTTGCCTGGTCTGATGAGTCTCGATTTCTGATGCGACATTTGGACGATAGTGTCAGAATTTGGCATCAACAACATGAAAGCGTGGATCCGTCTTGCCTTCTATCTACACTTCAGGTTTGTGATGGTGGTGTAATGGTGTGGGGGATATTTTCTTTGCACACGTTGGACCTATTATTACTAATTGAGCATCTTGTCAACACCACAGCCTACATGAGTATTGTTGCTGAGCATGTCCATCCCTTTATGACCACAGTGTACTCATCTTCTGATGGCTACTTCCAGCAGGATAACCCACCATGTCATAAAGCGTGAATCATCTCAGACTGGTTTCTTGAACATGACAATGAGTTCACTGTACTCAAATGATCTCTAGTCACCAGATCTCAATCCAATAGAGCACCTTTGGGATGTGGTGGAACGGGAGATTCGCATCATGGATGTGCAGCCGACAAATCTGCAGCGACGCTATCATGTCAATATGGACCAAAATCTCTCAGGAAGTTTCCAGTACCTTGTTGAATATATGTCATGAAGCATTAAGGCAGTTCTGAAGGCAAAAGGGCGTCCAAACCGGTACTAGTAAGGTGTACCTAATAAAGTGGCCTGGTGTGTGTATGTAATATTTATATTATAATTTAGTATTTTTATATTATTTGTTTATTAAAAACCACCTCAAGTGGATATTTATATCTCTGAATCAGCGTCTAAGATTTTCAGCTACAATTGTATAAATTGAGGCAGCTTTCTAGACTGGAATGAAATATGCTGTGAGGCAACCTAGGATGGCAAAATAGAATTGGGTAAACTGTCAGTGGGCAGATTATAGAAACCAAAATAAAGACATATATTCTGACACAGAAGGCACATTTTCAAAGGAGAGTAACTGAATTTAGCATTGCTTTCCAGATAAACAAATATGTTCACTAAACTTGTTTCTTACAAACATATTATGATATATCTATGTTTTAGAAGTGTCAGAAAATACATTCAGCACCTTTAAATACTCACATGCGCATCTCGCCATAGTATGCTACCATGGCGATTGACATTAGAAAATGGTCAGTAAACCATAACAGATTATGGTCTGTTAATGAACCAATACCAAGTTGTCCTCTTCTGCACCACAATGGACCATAGAAACAATACATTTTTATTTAGCTTTGAATGGAAACTTAGCTATTAAGAAAGTAGCTAAGCTGACGATACCGTGTCTAAAATGATCTAGTTTAAATGCTTGTTTTTTTTAAACTGCTGTATTTTCACACTTGTAGCTGTGTGTAGCTCTGAGTGTCACAGTTTAATGTCTAATAGCTTGTAATAAATAAATGTATATAGATTACTTACATTTATACAAACACAAGAGACACATTCTGTATGTAAATGTGAAATTGATGGTTGTAATTGCTCCCACAGATCTGTTGCAATATTTTTTTTTTTCTCTAAGTTCCTCAAGGCTGAGTGTCTCAACACTGTAATCAAGGGAAAGGTCACGCCAGCTGTATATCTGCAATATATGGGAAATGTCATTGCTCTCCTCAGTCCGTTTCTACATTGTTGAGAATTATAGCACTCCCTCTCTCCTCTCTTTCTTTCTTTCTTTTTTTATTCTGCTTGATCCCTCCCTTATTTTAATTTACAATTTTATTTATTTATTTGTCACAAGAACATATCTACATACATTTGCGAGAAAGAGTTCTCTGTTCTCTTATCACAAAACAGATAGGCTTGTCAAATGTTCACTTAAATTTGAGAGCAGCTTGTAGACTCATGTTCGTCCACAGAGAAATCATGATTATAGCTGCCTTTATGAGTCGAGGAATTCATTAACTGCACCTCCTAATCTGAGTGTGTGTGTGTGCATGCGTGCGTGCGTGCGTGCGTGCATGTCTTAGTGTATGTGTGTGTCTGTTCATTTCCCCATACCAAAATGGATTTTCTCCTTCATGGCCATGTACAGTAGAGCAAATGAATTCTGCTGTTAGGGTCTGACTATGTTCTACTGCTGCTGAATGCTCAGAAACAGCCATAAGACACCATGAAATCAAAATCCTCATTTCATTTTTTGCATGTTCCTTGTGTTGATGTATTTTGTTAATCAGAATATGTTATTAAAAATGTAGGACCTAATACATATTCTCCAAGTATACAAATCTTACATAAGACATTTAAAGGTGCTGTTTTGAATCTACTAAAGCATAAAAATACCATAATATGTTTGTAGATATTTTCGAAATGTGCTAAGTTCTAAGTAACGTGCATTCTTGTTTATCTGTGAATGATGAATTCAGATATTCTGGTTTCAAAATGTGTGTTACTGTCTTTGTTTTGGTCCTTTAACCCACCCACTGTCAGTTTAGCCAATTATATTTCAGCACCCCGAGTTGCCTTGTTGGAAAACAGCGTATTTCATTCATTTAGTTATGAAGGTTCTCAAAGTATGCGTCCGTGACTGAAAAGCGACCTCCGGTGCACAGTAGCCCCAGAAATGAGATGCAGATTCAGAGTTCCACATGAGATTATTAAATAGCAAATAACATAAATATTGCAAATGTAAACATTAGGTGAGCAGGTTACATTGTAACCCCGTGTCCTAACAACACACTACGTGACGAGATTTGCAGTGATGAGCAATTTGGCTGTTTGCACCAAACGAAACACAACATTCAGAGGCATAAAATAGTGCAGTCACTGCACTCCAACAAAACGGTAAGGTTTACAATCTATTTATTTACAGCGAATTGAACCGCCAACTTATCCAGCACATGTTTTACGCAGCGGATGCCTTACCACACTCATGTAGTACAGTCAATTTTAGCATACCCAATTCACCTGTACCACATGTCTTTGGACTCGAACCAGTGACCTTCTTGCTGTGAGGCCAACATGCTACCCACTGCGCCACTGGTTTACAATCTACTTAAGACGTATTAAACTTCTTTAAAGTGCACTACTTCAAGTTGAAGCCTTTTATGCAACGATTAGTCACACATTATGTCGTTATGTCGATTATGTCGTTTTTGCACAGCAAATATGACAGGATAAACGTTAATATCCACTGCTATATGGATATGCGTTATGTTAATGCTCAAAATAAACCAGATTTAACGTAATATATATGAGCACTGAATATGCAACTAATTAAACGTAGAGTTCCAGCACAGTGCCAATCATACACACACATACATACAAACAGTATGATTGTGTTCATACTCTAAAAAATATGGAGTCATTAACCCCACAAACCCCTAGTGTTTACTATCTCCGAGCGGAGATGTTTCAGCGCCAATCCCCTTAACGCTCATTCAGGGCCCCTGCTCTTTACACAGGGTTACGTAAAGAGACAGAGGCCATTGAACCCCAATGAACTTGATCTAATCTTCCATCAGCGCAAACATTCTTGAGCTGAAACATCTTTGTCTGAATGTCCCATGCTGTTCGATTATAGGTTATTGAGTTTTTACGGCTGTATTCTGCAACAAGGATTTCTACTGATTGCGAGATCTGCAGGGGTTACTATAGGATAACTGTCGTCAAGGAAACATTAGGTTGCTAAGCACATCAATGCCTTCCATTTTGATGGATTCATCCACGTATCTCATTGTGAAGTAAAACATCTGCGGAATAAGAGGCTTTTGTGGGATTTTGTCATTGAGTAGATATTCATTCTCTTCTGTTATTAGTCTGAAAGGATCTCTGCATTGAGGTTAGACAAAGCTTTTGCCTCTCTTCTGATGACAGCAGTCACAACAACAGAACATTCGGCTTTAATACATTTGTCTGCCTTGACCATAGCTTTATTATGACATACAGAGAGCTAAAAATCATTAAATATGCAGTCAGGATCACTTAGGAAGCTTTTATGGGTTCTTGGTTGAAACCTTTCTTGGTTTCTGTTTGCTACAGGAGTGTATTACAGAGCTCAAATGAAAACCGTACATGACATGTACATTTTATTACCATTTAAAATGATGGGGTAAGTTTGTCCCTAAAGGTGCCATGTTTTCATTGTTTCAATAAATCAATTTGTTCTCTGAAATTTACTTAGTAGGTACAGTAAATGGCTTAGGTAAGTTAAAAAATCTCCATAAATGGTTTTACATGCTTATTTATTACTCCAAAAAAATCGGACGGTCGAAATTGACCCTATTTGGATCAGTCATGAATATTAATGAGCCCCGCTATGACTTGCAGCTCTCATAGATAAACAGCATGATGTATGCTGAACATGGGCAATATAATCATGCTTAATTTGTCAGAAAAACTATTGTAACAAACAAAGTAGATGCCTAGTTAAATGTGTTTAAAGTACTGGGTGGAGGTTTATTTTACCTACATGGAGAGAGAGTGTGAGCTCTCTAATATAAACTCATCAGAGTAACATTAACCTATATTGCTCCTGAGATCTGTTGTGGATGAAGGATACATTTTAATTAAACTTGACAAGAGACTGATAGAGATGTATTGTGTATTTATATATATTTTTTCTTTAATGTCAATGAAAACAGCCAGGAATTAATATCAAACTCTGCATGAATAGATGATCTTTAATCAGTGGAAGGCGTACTGAAAAATCATACTTAAGTTAAAGTACCATTACTTGCCAAAAATGTAGTGCAAGTAGAGTATAAGTATCTGTTGTAAATATCACTCAATGTATGAGTAAACAGTAGACTTTTCAAAAGTACTCAAGAGTAGTGGGTAGAGAGTATTATGCTGTGACAGGCTAATGCTTTTATTTGCAATTTGTGAATGTGTGTAAACATAATATTCGATAGTGCATTTAGTTATTGTCCAGCAGGTGCACAACGTCATAATACGTTAATATTAGGTTAGATTTAGGTTGTAACGTCAGGTGACCAAAATTCAATTTCTAGCCAGCGTTTAAGGACAACATTATCTTAATGTCCAATAACGACGTCAAATGACATCGATATTTGATTGATTTTAGGTTGTGTTAGAAAGTGAGCAAAATCCAACATAAATCCAACATCGAGCCTACATTTTAATCTAATGTCATATTGACATACTGACATTTAATCGTCAGGTATGGCAACCTAAATACAATGTCTGATAGACGTCAAAGTGGTAACGTCCACACAACATCAAGCTGTAACATAATTACAATGATATTTGGTTGATTTTAGGTTGGACATTGGACATTGACGTTGAGTTCTGACGTCAACCTGATTTTCATTTAGAAACAAAATGCAACGTCCCCACGACGTTGTCGTACATCATGTTGACGTCCTGTGCCTGGTGGGTGATTAAGGCCATTTCAGTCATCATACAGTAAACATCCGTCATCTTCTCATCAGTGACATGCATCTAAACAGTCTCTGGGCCAATGCATGTAAGGATTTTGGACACTTTAATGGTTCCAAAAAGTTAACGCACACATTTTTAAAAACTACTTAGTAAGTTGCAATTTCTGAGAAGAGCTACTCAATTATATTAATTTGAGTATTTGTAATTTGTTACTTTACACCACTGTGTTTAATAAAGTGTATTTCTTTCACTTCAGAAAAATGACAGTAAAAGCTGAGTGATATACATGTTTCAGCAGTCTACACGTGTTTGTTGAAACATACACATTAAATTAAACACAATACATTTAAACATACCTTATGGGAGAGAGCAGAATAAATGACGCGCGTATGATCAGATGGCTCATGCAGTCATTGATCAGTAACGCATAGAAGGCAATCTGCGTCTCCCGTTTTCAAAATAAGAGTTTCACAAAGTAAGTCAAATATAAACTTGCATACAATAAAAAAGTAACTAATGGAGCTAAATTATTATTGTTGTCTCATTTAGAAATGTTGTTCCTTATCAAACGCAATCTGAGGCGTGCATATTAATGATCTAGTTTGCAATATATCAGTCTGTTTTTGGCTATTGATATCCTGATAACATGGCTGCTCATCAAGTACGGATAAATGACCTACAGTACATGCAAATGCTGTGGGCATGCCCCATGAGTCACGCAACAGTCTGTTTTGTGTTCTGATTGGCATTTTGTCCACTGGGGTTTACACTTGGGGAATTTACATGAGAACGAGTAAACACTGGTGTCTGTAGCTCACAGTATGGCCAAACTGATCTCTTGTTATTCGACTATGACTAGGTATATTGTGATTTTCTTTATAGTGCACAACAATTATTCATATTCACACCAAGACTGCATTTATTTAGTCAGAAATGCAGTAAAAAGTTATTATTGTGTAGAATTGCATTTTAAAACAACTGTCATTTATCTTTAGCATCATTACTCGAACTTCAGTCACATGATCCTGATGGTATTAACATTGTAAGTGTTTATATATTATATTGTAACACTATTGTATATTATATTTTATATGCACTAGTGTAAATGACACCATAGTTCTAATGTGTATTTGATTTCCTATTCCTGTTGTTCTTTATTTGAAGGCTTTCTTTTGAAAACACAAATATGTGTCTTTAGGGTGATTTTAAGGAAGGTACATGCTCACTGGAGAGTGCTGACAAATGTGTCCTGTTCATTCTTCTGATCCTGATGCTTTGATCAGAGCCCCTGTCATCTTCATCATTATGTTTTACTGTCCTGGAAAATGTGTGGGTTTGTGTTTGCACCAATCACAGAGTGGGGGCCACAGGAACCTGTGTGTGTGTGTGTGTGTGTGTGTGTGTGTGTGTGTGTGTGTGTGTGTGTGTGTGTGTGTGTGTGTGTGTGTGTGTTTGTGTGTGCGTGCGTGCGTGCGTGCGTGCGTGTGTGTGTGTGTGTGTGTGTGTGTGTGTGTTTGTGTGCAAGTGATAAATGGTTTGAGTAATGGCTGCGGCTGACAGCATCTGATGACTCTTATTGAGAGCAGAGATGGGGGAGGAAAGGGGATTGAGTGGGGGCTTCAGTCTTGATTGTGCAGACTGATCTTCTGGTCTGGTTTGGTCTACTGGTTATCATTTCAGCAATCTTCTGAGGCATAATACAATTTTTAAGATGTAAAATTGTTCTTGTTCTTATGCTTATTTCAGGATTATGCAAAAACTCAATTGCTTTATTATTAAAGTAAATGAGAACAGTGATAGCTTAAGAAACAATGTAAAAGTATTATATCCGTTCATATTCCAGACTATACCTTAATATGATAGCTTTGTTAGAGGAAAATACTAAATTTATTGTTGTTAAAAACTAATTGTGATATTTCTTATAAGATGAAATACATGTTAAGAATGTGTCTGTAATGTTTCTGTGATGAGTGTGCAGTTTTATTTTATTTTTGTGTCTCTTTAAATGCAAATGACCTGCTGGTCTGCTCTGCAGCTCTTAACAGAAGAAGGCAGGGCTTTTCTGCCAAAACAAAACATTAGATTGGATTTGATTATAATGTCTGTTAAATTTGTGGCATTGCAGTTTTTCACCGTCATAAAAACTTTACTATCTGCATATAAAAGCCTTGTCAGATTAAACACACGTTTGAAGCGCATGCAGAGAAAGACAGCTGATTATTAAGTATTAAAATAGTTTTATTTTGTTTATTGCTCTTAAATCTATCTGAATGTAAACAGCTGGGCAATATTGTTTATATTAAAGGGCACCTATGATGAAAATCAACTTTTGGAAACTATTTGCACAGAACTGTGTGTGGGTATAATGTGTCCACTGACGTATTGCAGTGATAGAAGCACAAAAAGTCTCTTTTTTTTATAATTTCCTGATGTTAAATCAGGATCTAAATCCCAGTGATTTTGAGGCCCACCGCAACTTGACGTAGAACTGCAGTTTTCCCCGCCCACTGAATTGATTGACAGGAGCATATTAATACATCTCCATAGTAAAGCATATAAACATCCACATAACAGTATTGGGAAAGAAACTGGGATTAAAAGATCTGTTCCAACTCTCTGTGATCAGCTGCACCTCAACAATGAGTTTTAAAATAGAGTATGTTTGTAATAAAGACAGTAAAATCAATATGTAATTCATAACTGTTGGAATCACCACAGGCACAAAGTATCAGTAAATGTGCGTTAGGGGTGTCAAAACTAATTGTTTCTTCGATGAACCGCTATGCAGACGCGGACAATTCGGTATCGGTTTAGTAATAATCATAACCGGTTATTATGTACTGACGTCATTTATCTCAAATGCGCTCTGTCGCGAGGAAGGTGAGCGCGGGTATTTACAACATTCCTGGCACCAACTACTTAAAAACGCAGAAACTGTGCATAATTTCGCTGCGTGTGTGTGTTTTCTTGACAGTCTTTCACTGACACTTACAGCAAAAGCCCCTATTTCTCTACGATTTAGGGAATGAAAGTGCTGCTGGTGTGACTTTTCCTCTCGGCTGCTGGCGTGACTTTTCCTCCCCTCTCTTTTCCTCTCGGCTGCTGGTGTGACTTTTCCTCCCCTGTCTTTTCCTCTCGACTGCTGGCGTGACTTTTCCTCCCCTGTCTTTTCCTCTCGGCTGCTGGTGTGACTTTTCCTCCCCTGTCTTTTCCTCTCGACTGCTGGCGTGACTTTTCCTCCCCTGTCTTGTCCTCTCGGCTGCTGGTGTGACTTTTCCTCCCCTGTCTTTTCCTCTCGGCTGCTGGTGTGATTTTCCTCCCGTCTTTTCCTCTCTGCTGCTGGTGTGACTTTTCCTCCCCTGTCTTTTCCTCTCGGCTGCTGGCGTGACTTTTCCTCCCCTCTCTTTTCCTCTCGGCTGCTGGTGTGACTTTTCCTCCCCTGTCTTTTCCTCTCGGCTGCTGGTGTGACTTTTCCTCCCCTGTCTTTTCCTCTCAGCTGCTGGTGTGACTTTTCCTCCCCTCTCTTTTCCTCTCGGCTGCTGGTGTGACTTTTCCTCCCCTCTCTTTTCCTCTCGGCTGCTGGTGTGACTTTTCCTCCCCTGTCTTTTCCTCTCGGCTGCTGGCGTGACTTTTCCTCCCCTGTCTTTTCCTCTCGGCTGCTGGCGTGACTTTTCCTCCCCTGTCTTTTCCTCTCGGCTGCTGGCATGACTTTTCCTCCCCTCTCTTTTCCTCTTGGCTGTTACAGCGATACTTCTGGATATAGGTCTGCATTCCCGGGGCTGTACCTGTGCATTGTCGCAGGACCCATCCCGATTTCATGCGGAGCGGGAATAAATTTCCGAATAAAGCGCGGAAGCGGTCGGTAACTCTGGTGTAATTTTAACAGGAGTGGGCGGTCTCACAATATCACTCCCGAGCGTGTGTGTGTGTGTGTGTGTGTGTGTGTGTGTGTGTGTGTGTGTGTGTGTGTGCGTGCGTGTGTGTGTTTTTGTTTGGTGCTGTCTATGTTTGTTTATGTGTGTGAATGAGAGACAGTGTGGTGCTGTGTGTCTATATGTGTGTATGTTTTTACAGACAGCTTGTTATAGCCACCCCCCAAAATATAACACTGTGTATGGAAAGCATCGTCAATGCACCGAGATATTGAATTGAACCGAATCGATGGCATGATAATCGTAACCAAACCATGAGACCAGTATAGGTTCACACCTCTAATGTGCGTGTGTCTGTGTGTCTACTGCAAACTTTGTTACAGCAATTGCGTGTGACTCATCGTTTCAGAACGGCTTGAATAAACCACCACAAATACATCAAATAAACTGGCTTGGTATTTTTGACTCATGATCTGACTACTGTTTATCTGACATAACGCGTGAGAAATGAACACGCACGTGGGTATGGTGTGCCGGAAGAACCAGCTCATTTGCATTTAAAAATACAGGCTACAAAAACTGGTCCACATTGATTTGAGCTCAAAATTGGCATATTCTGCATTGTTTAATAAATTATCTGATAAAGATTTTGAGCTGAAACTTTACAGACACATTCTGGAGACACCAACAATTTATTTACATCTTAATAAAGTGGTAAAATAGGAACGCTTTAATTAGCATTCTTAAATGACAGCAGTAAAACTGTTATCTATGTTTTTAGTAGGATGTGTAAGAATACATTTCTTGAGTGCAGTGATTCTTACTGGTCTGTGCTGATAAAGGAGATCCGCAGCAGTTATGGGCGGGGCTTGTGACATCACAATAGGAGTAAATTTGGAACCGTTTTCAAATCAGTTTTAACAATTCATTCACAAATCATCATAATGTTGAGTTCAAGTCACTCGAAGTATGTGTAATACTGTCACATATTATATAGTTAGTTAGTTGTGAGAGTTGTTGAGGGAAGTGACAGAATCCTGATTGTTGGTACTACATTTGGTTTGAAACTTGCTTTGTGACTCTCCTTTGGGTTGAGTTGGTAAGTTTGTTCTATATAGCGTCATGTGAAGGTGTGTTGTAAGAATGTAATGTGGACGAACTGCTTTCAAAATAATCAGATGACCCGCAGGACCATCATCAGTTATGTTGCTTCACTTTTACAGTGTTTAACAGCTCTCAAGTGGTCGAAGTGTATATTTACACATCAGTTTCAAGCCTGCTGGCAATTCATTGACACGCTTTTTTGAGGTCTGAATACATAAACCTTTGAAAATAGGTTTCAGAGTGCAAGTTTTTGAAAACAGTATCATTATCGCCACTGCATAAACAAAACATGATTTTGTGAGGAGGGTGACATCATGAGTGTGTGTATTACCTATTCAGTCTTTAGGCATGCCATGAGTGCATGATGAATAATAGTGTGAAGAGCATGTGTACATTTACACTACCTGGCAAAATATTGGTCGCCTATCCAAGTTTTAGGAACAATAAATAATAACTTGACTTCTAGTTGATCATTTGGTATCAGAAGTGGCTTATTTGAAAGGCAAAAGCCTCTAGATTACACTTATTTTACCAAAATAAAATAAAAAATACCATGCCTTGATTTTTAATTGTTTAATTACGACGCTAAGGTCTGACTTTGCTTAGACAAAAAGTCTTGTCACTTAACAGAAATAGTGTACAGTATAGTAAATAAAGTCATGGTGCAGTGGAAAAAGCATTAATATTGTGTATGACTCCCATCAGCTTGGACGACTGCATCTATACATCTCTGCAATGACTCAAATAACTTATTAATGAAGTCTTATCTTACTTATCTTACTCCAGACATGCTCAATAATGTTCATGTCTGGTGACTGGGCTATCCTGCTGAAGAATTTGCCCTCTCCTGTGGTTTGTAATGTAATGGGCAGCACAAATGTCTTGATACCTCAGGCTGTTGATGTTGCCATCCACTCTGCAGAGCTCTCGCACGCCCACATACTGAATGTAACCCCAAACCATGACTGTTCCTTCACCAAACTTGACTGATAGCTCTGAGAATCTTGGGTCCATGCGGGTTCCAATAGGTCTTCTGCAGTATTTGTAATGATTGGGGTGCAGTTCAACAGATGATTCATCTGAAAAATCTTCCTTCTGACACTTTTCTAAATAATTAAATCAAATAATAGAAGTCAAGTTATTATTCGTCGCTCTTACAACTGGGATCGATGACAAGACTTTTGCCAGGTAGTGTACATTACATTTACACTATACGTCATTTTTGTCCAAAGTGACTTATAATTGAGGAGGCATTTAATGATTCAACAAGAAGAGGCAAAACACACAAGAAGTGCTAATTATACAAAGGAACTGTTTTTTGATGTTGTTTTTTAGAGAGAAGAGTGGTTTTACAGGTGGTTTGTAAAGCCCACTCACCTGTGTGAAGCTCACATTAAATTCACAATGGTTTTTTTTTTTTAGATGTTGAGTGATTGTAATAGAGTGTCTGGTGCAAGCTGGTGCAGGTGTCTGTTAAGGTGTCAGAGAGATGAAAGATTATGTTTTCTACAGGTGGTTTGTCAAGCCCCCTTACCTGTGTGAGGCACATTTACAATTGCATAATGTTTTGAGGTTTGCCATGTGGTGTGGTGAGGGGATAGAAGAGGAGGTCCTGGTTTTGTTCACAGGGATTCTGGTTATTCTGGAAGAGATTGGTTTTTAGCAAGTGTGCCACATGCCTGGTTTGAGTGATGCTCCCAGCCATTAGATCGCCCCCTGGGGGCTGGCTGCAGTACAAGTCATAAAGCCCGCCTCCTCTGTGTTAATGAACGAGACGTGAGCCCAAATAAAAAAATTAGTTATACTTGCAATAAAAATTCCCAAAAGATGGTTTTGGTCAAATAAGGTATAGGTTGGGATGTTTATTTTTGTAAACAGTATGTTTTTAGCCAGTAATTTAATGCTATAAAAATGGGGCATGTCATCATGATTGACAGTTGTGATTGACAGCATCTCTAAGCAGACCGTCGGAGTTTCGAGAGGAGATTGAAGTACCAATGTTTGATTTCTGTCTTATTTTACCATAATAAAATGCGTGGTTCAGCAGTAAACTGTACTTTCTGACCTACAGGATCTGATGGATCACTGCTTATTTGGTCAAGTGTAAGCTTCATCAGGCTTCATCTTAGTTGTTTGCTAATACACGCATAACTTTAGCCATGACGGTAAAAATATAGGTGATCGTTATCTAGCAGTAATTCTTTTTTTGGGTCTAAAATAATAATTAGGGAGACAAAACTGTCCACATCGATTTCCTGTAACGTTATTTAAACTTGATTTAAAGACGTCTCTGACATTTTGAGTTTCGGCATGTTGTCGAGTTAATCTACTGAATTTGCTGTTATAAAATATCAATGTTCTAGAAGCAGAAACTTCTATAACAAATAGAACTGTAAATATTGTATATTATTTATATACATCATTTACTGTTGGCTTTTTATTTGAAAACACCTAATAAACATAAAAATGAAGGTAAATTCCTCTTTGCCAGATAAAATGAAGGCATCAAATAAACCAAATGAAAACGGAGGCAAAAAGTTTTAAAAAGAGATGTTGCGATGCCTGACATCAGTTGAGTATTAATACTGCTAAGCTTATTGTTTTAATTAATAAGGATTATTTTATATAGTGCATGGATGGGATGTGTAAATATCCTTTTGCTATTTAGAAATCTTGCCATATTTATCTTTTAAATGCACGATTTTTCCCACATGGTAAATAGCTGTCCATGGTGTATACATTTATGGTCCTGTTGATTGCTAATTAAAAATAAAGACTTTCTGAAAATGTGTGTTATTTATACGTTATTGTTCATATTTTACAAATGTTATTTCTACCCATATGAAGATAATAAATACCTACAACCAAATATAGAGAGTTTTTGTGCTCACAGCTGAGTCTAACTCAGCTAGAGTGTATGAACGATCATTTATTTTGCAGTCCAACATATATTTTTATTAAATAAATAAAAAAAACAGGTTACACCACACAGTTTTTAATAAATCATTATTATGTGTGTTTAAATGTAAGTGCTTATATTTATATTAGTGAGCCGTTGTTACAGTGCAGATACTGATGGTCAAATGAGAAGTTCAGGGGGTGTGGTTGATTTGACGTATAAGCGTTTGGTTGGAAGCTTGATTCCACAGCTCCTTCTCTCGCTCCATCGGGTAATCCCTTTTTGCGACAGTTTGTGCCTGTCTGCATTAGAAAGTGTTCACTACTTACTTCTACTTCTATTCTATCTATTTTTTTTTAAATATATTTATTTTCTGTTTTTTTCCTGTCTCTGTTATCCTGTTGCACTGTAGAAGCTCTGTCATGAAAACAAATTCCTCGTATGTGTGAACATACCTGGCAATAAAGCTCTTTCTGATTCTGATTCTGAAGTGTTCAATGGCAAAAGGTGCTGTCACGTCATCCATATTTTTTACAGTCATTGGTTTTTAGTTGTCATTTGAATGATACTAATGAATCAGTAATCCGTGTGGGCATCGAAAGAGAATGAAAAGGTTTATCCAGATCCAATATACATCCAATACACATCCAGTGCACATCCAATGTACATTTTAGGCATTTTATGAATGTGTGTGAATGAGGATTGTTTTGACAGTGACTGTTTTGCAATGTGTCTTGTGCATTGTGGACAGACAATTACCCTGCATTTCAGTCTGTTTCTCTCATCAAGCTCCTAAATGATCGTAATTTTGGCTAAAATTCATATGGGCAACTTTTATGATACTTTTTTTGGACTTGACAGCCACAGTCCTACTCTTTGATTAGCCAGAATATTCCTTAAAAATTCACTTTTTTCATTGAAGAAAAGAAAGTCACACTCATTTGGAACAATCGAATCATTTCTTTTTTTGGATAAACTGTTCCTATAACCAGTGGTGTGACGTAACAAATTACTGTAATTGAGTAGTTTTTCTCAGAAGTGGTTCTAAGTAGATTTAAAAATGTGCACTTTGACTTGAGTACATTTTTAGTGCTTTGTTGGTACTTTTACTCCACTATTTTCCTTCATCCTGTTGGCACTTTTTTTTCTTGTCTATGGTGATTGGTTAGAAGAGGAGTAGAAGTAGAGTACTAGAAGTAGAATAATCAGTTCTGTGATTGCCATTCAATCAGATTGACACTTAGAAAATAGAAAATCACTTAGAAAATCACATTATACTGTTTATACTGTATGTCATGGTTGAGAAAATGGCGGATGTCTACTGTTTGATGACTGAAATCACCAAATGACCTTAATCAATCACTAAATGCACTACAGAATGTTACGTTTTCACACACACATGCACAAATTGACACATCAACCTTTCAGAATGTAATTCTTACTACTTCTGAGTACTTTTGAGAGGTCTACTTTTTACTCATACTTTGAGTAATATTTACAACAGATACTTTTACTCTACTTCCACTGCATTTTTGGGTAAGTAATGGTTCTTTTCCTTCAGTATGATTTTTCAGCACTCTTTCCACCACTGCCTATAACATTTGACATAGTTTCCTAAATTAGCTAACTGTATTTTAAATCAAGAAATTAAAAACAAAAAAAAATGTGTGTGTGTGTGTGTGTGAGAGAGAGAGAGAGATAGAGAGAGAGAGAGGGAGAAAGAGAGAGAGAGAGGATGTGCATGCTGTCTGAGAGACAGTCATTAATCTGCTCTGCCATTATTAGGGTTGAGCAGGGTCTGACTATGATTGATACTTAGAGAGCTGTTTCTAGGGGAAAGGTCCCTTTCACTGTGTTAATCACCGCTGACCTCTAGACCCATGTGTGTGTGTTGCTGCGTCTCTGTGTGTGTGTGTGTCTGTGTGTTTTGCTGCTGACCTATAACCTGTCTGAGGAAACACAGGAGAATAGCCATCTTATGCACACTAGACTGGCCAGCAATCATTAAAGACTGAGAGATAGAATGAATGAAGGAGAAAAACAGTGCATTTGCTGAGGTGCATTACACAGGATGAGTAGGGAAGGATAGAGATAAGAGTCTCTTCATATTTTTCTGTTGCTTATTCACACGTTGAAGCCTCTTGGGGATGGAAAGCTTTACTGGAGAACTTCACAGTCTTATAAATGTCTCTCAGAGCTCACTGCACAGAAAGACCTGTAAAATAGTTTAGCATAGTTAGCACAAACATTTCCCTGAGAAGATTTTGCTTAGTTCTGTAAAACATGCTGCTGTAATGCAAGGGTGCTGCTATAGTGTTCAAGTTTAGCATAGACATTGGCTGCGTCCGAAATTGCCTACTACTTTTATTTTAAATTACTACACGACTGTTCTTTACAGAACTATATCCGCCATTTGTCATTATCACGTGACCTACCCTCGTCAATTCACATCCATTCATGAATTCTCTCGCGTGGCATCATGGGATAGCGTAGCGTCAATCTTATCCGCACTTGCCGGAAGTAGTAGGTCATCTGGGTACTTCTCGCACACTGTTTTTTGAATTCCATGAATTCGGACATACTATTCGGCTCACATACTGTTTTTAGCATACTAAATAGCAGTGGTCCCCAACCTTTTTATTACCGCTGACCGGTCAATGCTTCACATTTTTACCGCGGCCCTGGGGGGTGGTGCTGTAGGGTGATGGGAGTGTACGTAGATTGCTAGGCGACCATCATCCATTCCCTCAGAGGATGACAAGCTGATAAAACATTGCGGCAACTCTAATACAACTTTTATTTAATGAAAAAAAATGAAAAGCACTGCAGTGTTTGGGTGTTCTGTGTTTGTCTGAGATAATTAGTCTACCAAAATGTGTACATATCATACAAAGTATGAAGCTGATCGATCAATTCTTGTCACGTGACTTATGGTGCAGCAGTTAAAATGTTTGGAAGGTGTGAGCGCATCATTCTGCTTGCCTGCGTCGCTCCAAGAATAAGTGTGCAAACCATCAGAAATCCATCAGAAATAACAAACTTGCCCGCTGAAAATATGCAATATGTGAACGGCTCCTGGCTGCCGTCATTAGCAATCTCCAGCAGTTGATCTCTTTCTCATGCAGAAATGTTGGATTCACTTGATTTGTTGACAAATGGGTTGCGGATCCATTCCTTGGCAGTTCGCGAGTCCTTCACTAGGCCTTCTCCCTGTCCCAAGGAAACTTTCCAAAGACGTCTGTTACGTACTTATTTAGGAAGAAGATTCTAGCTAGCTAGATTGTGGGTTCAATTTTGGCGCTCAAGTGATCGAAATGTAACCAAGAAAATACGGTAATTTCTCAAAATAAAAGATTGTTCAGAACCAGATGATAAATAAAATGGAAGTATTTCATGATTTTTTGTGTAGCCAGGTACCAATTGATCTGCGGCCCACTGCTATATAGTATGGAAGTATGTGATTTCAGATGCAGCCATAGTTTTGCTCATTAATTGAATGCCCAATTATAAAACCCTGAAGAGAAAAACAATCAAGAGATTAGACATCATTCTTGAACCACTATTTGGTTGCTAAGGTGTACAGGATGATTGTTAAGGAATTGCTTTTATGGCCCAGGGGAATTTTGTTTTCATGTTTCAAATGCTTGAAACATGGCCGTTCACACTATACAGATCAATTCAGTTGTGACTTCAATTTGTTGGGGCTCTGGATTGGGCATCTGGTATTTAGATGCAATTTGGTCAGTTGAATCACATGTGAGGGACACTCTTTCCTGTGTATATCTTTTTTTTCAGTGGTTGTGTGATTTGGGGAGAAAATCTAATTGCAATTTTTCTGATTGATATTGCGATTACAATTTAATTTCCAATTTATTTGTTAATAAACAATTCAAATAAACAACAATATTCCCAAAACAGACATGCCAAGTCTCCTGGAAGCTCTGATAGTCTCCCAGCATATTCATAGTGGCTCCCTGAAGCCCGCGAATGAGACATAAAATACTGGAAATAGAGACAACCATTCATCCACCCCCCTGCCCTTAATCTTTGTAGGAATTTGAGCAAAAACACATCTTAATTCCAGCTGTCATTGGAGACTTGCTTAATCCTCTTCTATAAACACACCTCTGTAATATACAGGTGTGACAACCACATAAAACAACAGAATTAATCACCCCACATCAAAGAAAAACCCTGAACCTTTGAATAGGCCAGCATATCACAGCAAGTTTACTTAATGTCATATTCAGATAGACAAATGGAGATTGTTTCTAGATGCTCCTTATATGTTCATACGTCCTAGCTGTGCTTGCATTCTTGCGAAATCCATATTGCTGGCTGGTTTACATAGTGCATAGAATATAGGCAAAAGGTAAACAGGTGTGGCCTGTATACTGACCGCAATGGCATGAAAACCCCTGTGGCAAAGTATTTCATTGGGGTGGATGAGGGAATCTGCCAAGATTTATGGCAGTGAAGTATTCAATATACATTCATCAAAGACAAACATTTCTTTCTTCATTTCCTTCCCCCTCTCGCTCCCTCCTCCCCAGTGAGATCAAGATGACTCAGTGTATCTGCAGAGGACAAAAGTGTATTCTATCAGCCTGAGAATGTACAATACTTGGCTCCGCCGTGAGGACAGGAATGCCTGTGATCGCATTACAGCCTAACACTGACCTATCAGTTCTTGCTCTTATACACTGAATTTGTTTTCTCACCAAAAGCACCATGGCAGAGTTGAAAGTTTTTATAACGTGTCAGAGATTGCAGCACATGCACTCATTAGGTTTCACACTCAAGTCTTGGCTGAGGACGAAGGCAGCCTCCCCCACACATATGTGCGCACACACACTCACGTTCATCCATATTTATGGATCACTCACACCGTCACACATTATTGCATAGGCCTAAGAGCTAATTGAGCCTCGCTTGGTCTCAGTTTCTCTTTATTTCTCCCCCTTCTGCTGTTTTTTTTCTGCTCCTGGGGCTCAATGCAGGCAACTTTATCTTGATATTTCAGCACTTTTTGGAGCAGCACTGCTTATTCTGCCTTTAACAGTGTGCCAGGCGAGGGGGAGGGGAGGATTTCTGCTGAGACACACCAGCCGCTCTATCGGCTGTATCATCTATCACCACAGATACAGAGAGCACTGACAGAAAGTAAAATACACAGTTAAAAGCAGATAACCTTGAGACTATATCTAGACTCCAGCAGATGCCCTCACACACTCAATAGAAGAAAAGATGGCAAAGTGCTAATGAAAGACATTTGACCATAATAGATCTGTTCTGAAACCTTGAACTGCCTGTCTAGACTGTTGACACACTTGATTTGAAGGCCGACTCAAAAAAAATGTTTGTTGCTTCACAAGATACTTTATTTTTGAAAGGAACACTTTGTTAAATCCTTGAAAATGTGCTTGTTTAGCTTGTTTTTGGTGTAGTGCTCTTGAAATGCACACTAAACATTCCAATAATCTTAAAATTGAATCAAAGAAGATTGTTGTGTGATGTAATTTTGATCAAAATCAGGCCTAAATAAAGTTTGTATGAACTTGTTTCATCCATTCATTCATTCATTCATTCATTTTCTTTTCGGCTTAGTCCCTTTATTCGGCTTGGTCCATTTATTAATCAGGGGTCCCCACAGCGGAATGAGCTGCCAACTTCTCCAGCATATGTTTTACGCAGCGGATGCCCTTCCAGCTTCCAAACACCCATACACTCTTGCATTCAAACACATACACTACGGCCAATTTAGTTCATCCAATTCACCTATAGCATGCCTTTGGACTGTGGGGGAAACCGGAGCACCCGGAGGAAACCCACGTGAACACAGGAAGAACATACAAACTCCATACAGAAATGCCAACTGACCCAGCTGGGGCTCAAACGAGCGACCTTCTTGTTGTGAGGTGATCGTGCTACCTACTGCGCCACCATGCCACTCTGAATTTGTTTCTAGAATATAAAAAAGGGGAAAAAATCTCAAAGGTTTGCTTTGGCTAGTTAGAACCTTCAAGCAAATTTTGCAGTTACTTTTTTTTTTCAGTTAAGATTTATTTTTAGTATTTTTGTATTATTATAGGACAGTATATTCACAGGAAGTGGGGGAGAGAGAGGAGATGGGATCGGTAAAGATCAGTGAGCCGGGAATGGAAGTTGAATCGGCGCACCATCAGCACAAGTTGTATTATTTGTCAGCACACTGACCACTAGGTTATTGGTGCCAACAATCATTGCAATTACATACTGTAGTGGGTTGGTCTGGCTCTATAGCCGCTTTTCAATGTATAGTAGAGTTGTACTGGAATTCGGTACCAATCGATACTGAAGTTTTAAAAACGTCCATTTCCCACTGACATTGGAGCACTACTGAGCTCGTTCTTCAACACTGCTGATTTGCCGTTATGTTCACGTGCTCAACAGAAATGACTGTGTTTGGCCGTGAATGTCATCAGTTCACCGAAATCACCGCTGTTTACTGAGTGTACCCACAGATACAGGGACACAGAAGTGTTTCAAAGTCACGTCGATCAGCTGATTTGTGGATGAATCGCGGCTTTAAAACGCTCCAGTGTCCCTGTATCTGTGGGTACACTCAGTAAACAGTGGTGAGTTCGGTGAACTGATGAGCTTTACGACCAATCACAGTGCTTTATGTTGAGCATATGAAAACAATGGCAAATCAGCGATGTTTTTAGAATGCGCTCAGTAGTGCTAAAATATCATTGGGAAATGAACGTTATTCCAGTATGGTGCACCCCTAATGTAAAGTTTATCACAGTTTGGCTTACTTCGGTTCAGTTTTACTCAGTTTGCATTTCCCCTGCAGTTTAGTACTGCGTAAAGTGGATGGGATATAGTTGCGCTGACTTTACTGAAGTGACTTCCTGAAAAACTTTTTTATATATGGGTCATCCCATCTAGCTCTTTCTGAATCCACTCCTCTGCTACCAACACAGGGAATGTCTGGACCACTTCTTTACTTGCAGTTAAATAAAATCAGTTTAGTCGTGCAAAGCAACAATATAGCAGTGGTTGTAGCTGAGTATTTTAATATAGCAGGTTGGTGTCTTGTGTTGTAAATACAATGAAGCTGGAAGTGACGCTGTTAGTGGCGATTTTCTCAGACCAATTTGTCATCAGCAGGGTAACAAGACAGCTCGCTTGGAACCTCATCCGGTGGCACTAACGAAAGCCTCTGGGTTGCAGATCTTTTCCAGTTCTTTTTTGTAAATGCGCCAGTAGAGATCCTTCCCAGCAGGCACAGGACATCAACATGATGTCAGATTGACATTAAACCCCAACGTCGTGGGGACATTGCATTGCATTTGGCAGAATTGAAAGTTTCTATCACATGTCGGAGATTGCAGCACATGTACTCATTAGGTTTCACACTCAAGTCTTGGCTGAAAATGAATGCAGCCTCCCCCACACATAAATCCAATGAAGCTGGAAGTGAAGTCATTGATGGTGATTCACTCTGACTAATTTGTGATGGCTCGACATTGGATTTTGGTTACTTTTCAACACAACCTAAAATCAATTAAATATCAACTTCATTTGAGGTCATTATTGGATGTCAAAATAACGTTGTCATTAGACGCTAACTAGACATTGAATTTTGATCACCTGATGTCACTGTCACAGAAGGGGAACGATACCAGAGCTGTGACTATAATTGACTTATTTGTATAATGAAACACAGGAATGATGTGACCAGGTAAAGTCTGTTGAAGTAGATGATGGACCAGGAACACGTAGATTTTTATACACTCCTTTCTTTCGAATCAAAGTTTTTAATGTTGTGATCAAGCGGCAACCTCCCACACTCCCTCGTGAAGCTAATACGGAAGTAACTGAAACTGCAATTCATTGAAATCCCGCTAGTTCTGGCTCCATAATAGAGCACATTTCTATTGAGCCCAATGTTAAAATGGCCAACTTTACAGCAGAAAAAAAGGTGTTTACAGCCTGGTACAAAGAACGATTTTGGTTCATATATAGCTATTATTACCCTCCATGACAACTGTGAGTGGGGTGAATTTTTTTTATAACTCATCTGTTTCGTTTATATTAAGTTCTATTAAGTCAGCATAATTAAGGGCGTGGCGACTTGAGTGACAGCTAGGTCTCACTGGTCGCTGTCACTTCACCTCAGCTGATTCCAGCTGGATTAGCCACTGACCTCAACATATACATTGTATTTTTGTTTTGTTTGTGTGGCTTTACACAGTCAGTTGCTTTTTGGATTATTTCTTACAATTATCAGATAATATGGGATGCTGTGTGCACTTAATTGTGCTCACAAACCATTCACGTGGCCTCCGTTTCCCAGGTGAGTGAAATGATATACTTATATAGAATCTCTATAAATGTATTTGTTTTATTTAAGATCATTTATATTTTTCTTTAGGCCTGTAATGCACTCCAGAATATGACAGATTGATTAGCTGTAGGCTCTAGATCAGTCATCTGAAACATTGTCATACAAGTGTTATGCCTGGATTTCTTCAATATCCTTGCATTTACTAACACACACTATATTTGAAGTATTTGGAAGTAATTTGCGTTTTCCTCCTGTAGAAAAACGTCATAAGAACAATGTTTAGTGACTCAATGTATTACAACAGTGTTTTTAAAAGTCTAAACACTTTATTTATATAGTTTACAACCAAGAACGTGGTTAGAACACAAACAAGTCGCAGGTAATGAAGTATTAAGCGTTTTTCCCAAAGAAAAGCCTGTCTAAGCAAAATGCTGGCAGGTGTCTGTTGCTCCGCTCATGCTCCGCCTCTTTGCCTTTGTTTGATTACTCCCAGTTTGAGCAATGATGTGCAAACAAAATATCGCTGGTTCTTGTAGCTTCATTTGCGCTCATCAGAAACCTATGAGTGACGCCACGAATACTACATCCATATTTTTTACAGTCTGTGATTAACATCTAATTTCTGATTGCTGTGGTTTATGGCTTACAATGCTTAAATTAAAATAGTGTTTTATACTTGTATAAAAAAAGAGAATAAAACAAATACTTAGGAATCAAGCACTGCTGATAAAGCACTAATGTGCTCTACTCAATGTTTGTTAAATCAAACTATTACTAATCGTGAGCTGTGGTTGGTAGTATGTTGCTCCACTTTTCAGATTGTTTGACACCTACATTATTACCTTTATATGTTCCAAGGTACCGCCACAGTAGGGGTCTATACATGTCACCCGCTTGCAGCAGACATGGTGTCATGGTGTTCATGGGGGTGTAAAGAGATTAAATGTCACTGGCGCTGGTTCAGAGTTTGTTCGAGGTATATCTGTCTAGCAACAGCCGAGCATATAAACAGCTTGAGCCTGCTCTCCTTTCTCTTCCTGTCCTTTGTCCTGCATGGGGCTAATGCGTGGGCCCACTGCACTGACTCATACAACACTCACATTGAGAGAAAAAACAGCCCACCCTCAGAGAAAGAAGGATGACGCTCTGCGGAATAGAAGAAGAAAGGCATCAAAATGAACAGTAAAGCATCCAAGCGATATCTCTTTGTTTTTCTCTCTCCGTCCCACTCTTCTCTCTAGACCTCCCACGCATGCGTCCCTGCCGTTCGCTTCTTTTGCAGATGGAGGTCCTTTGAAAGCAGTTTGAGGTGTTCTATTTTTCTCCTCTTCTCACCCTCTACCTCTTTCATCTCTCTGCCAGTTCAGAGCTCTTTGTATAACCTGAACGCCACTTCATTCTCTGCTGTATAATTACTCACAGCATGAGCCAAGTCAAATGGAGCTGGCTTCAGCTAATGCTGACCATTATTGGAAATGCCGAAGACTAATTTGCGTAAAGAGCTTGTCAAGTGCCTACGTGAGATGCCAAGATAAGCAATTAGCAGAATTTTTACAAAATATGCTCGTCTGTGATAATCACTTTAGAGGTGACAGTAGAAAACATCTCAGAAGATTGTTATACAGTTTGTGATCTAGCATTCTTTCATGGATCTTTCCCGATGTCATCTTTGTGGGGGGTCTCCACACATTTGCTTTAAAAAAAAGTGGCAAAGGTGAAGTACTTGTTCAATACAAAATAAATATTGATATAAAATAGACGTCTTAAAAAAGTGACAACTCACTTAAGATATGGAAACAGATTAAATGATTTCTCGGTCTCCCAAATACTTATTTGGACTGCCTAATAAGTTCAAATCATGCCTTTATTCCTGGAACTCAAGACAAAACATTTTCACATTGAAAGAAAGAGCATTGGTACATATAAGAGACTTATATGTTGATAATAAATTTGGCTCATTTAGTCAGAAATCAAAATATGATCTTCAATCCTCTGAGTTTTTTAGATATTTACAAATAAGGGATTTTACTAAGAAAAAATTTCCTGGTTTTGAAAATATAACCATACACCAGACACTTGAAAATATAACAAAACACAACCCAATAAAAAGGGTACTGTCTCTTTTTGTATTACTTATTATTAGATAGGGTTAATTCAAACACAAAATTAGGAAATAGTGGGAGAAGGAGCTTAATACCGAGATGTTAGGTGAGTCATGGGAAGATTATCTTTACAAAATTCATGATTGTTCTATCAACGCAAGACACAGACTGATTCAATTTAAAGTTATACACAGACTTCATTATACAAAAGTAAAATTACATAAAATTTTCCCAAATATATCCTTATTGTGCAATGAATGTAAAAACTTTGAAGGTCCACTGACTCACTCATTCTGGTCATGCCATAAAATTAGTTCATTTTGGCAGAACATTTTTAATTTTATATCTGAAATATACAGGATTGATCTGTCACCAAAGCCAAAATTGGGTATTTTTGGAGACACCTCGGAAATAGGAGATAAAGATAAAGGCAGTATCTTGGTGTAGATATTAACAAAGAAAATAATTTAACAAAATTGGAAGTCAGATCACGTGCCTGAAATGCGATATGGGATGGCAAACAAACTAAACATATTTTTTAAAATCTGGAACCTAATTAGGTTTCAAATCAGTAATGCTGACTTGTAAGTCATCATAGGTGGGATTGGTTTGGCATATGTTTAGTTGTGGAGCTTATTTTCTTATGCTAAAAACAATTTAAAAAAAATTTAAAACCTGTTGAAAAAACCCTACATATATCCAACATACTGAGCTACTGTTATTTAAAGCGCAGCTAGGATGACAATCGTCTTTTGGAAGCTGTTTAGACAGAACTGTGTGTAGGTATAGGGTGTCCACAGTCATATTTGGGTGATATAAAGACAATAAGTGTCTTTTTTCTAATTTCCTGATGTTAAAATAGGATCCAAATCCCTCCCATTTTGAGGCAGACGCTTACGTTTCCCCGCCCACTGAATTGATTGACAGCCGCATATTAACATGTCTCCGTAGTAACATGTATAATTATATCAACAAGACAGGACGTGCGCAAAGCAATCAGGAATAAAAGATCTAGTCAGCTCTCTGTGATCATCAATCATCAGCAAGTGTGACCAAGAATGAGTTTTACAAGTTTAAAACCTGTTTAAAATAGTGCACGTTTGTAATTAAGACAGTAAACTTGCTGTAATTCATCACCACAGCTTCATGTCAGTACAATTATGAAAGAAGACACTTCAATTTCGATTTGTGGACGTTAAATCAGGTTAAATTTGTACATTAACATCACGGATATCCATACAGCATTGGTTATTAACGTGTATCCCGCCACATTTGCCCTGCAAAAACACTGCAAAATTAAACGCGCGGGCTGTGTGTATCTGTGTGTGTGCGTGAAATTTGTAACGACATTGTGTGTGACTCATCGTGGCAGAAAGGCTTGAATTAACTCCAGTTCTTACTGGAGTTTTTCTCACAAACGTTATGTAAGATCTGATTCCTTCATGTCTGTCACTGTGCTGTTTATCTGACACACGCAGCCAGAGATTGAGGCACACTCTGACAGGCACGTGGGAACAGGGGGCGGGGAGAACTAGCTAATTTGCATTAAAGGAACAGGCAACAAAACCAGCTACATTGTGTTCAAAGCAGAAAATCCACTATTCTGAAAGGAATAATAAATAATCTGATGAGTGTTTTGAGCTGAAACTTTACAGACACATTCTGGAGACACAAAAGACTTATAATAAATCTTGAAAAAGAGGTAAAATTGGTGCCCTTTAAAGCACATTAAAACCACATTTTTGGAAACCAGTTGATTAAATGCCTAGAAATCTGTCAGTCCGTCTTATCTTTCGCAACAAGAGGACATTCTAGCAACATGTAAATCATATTAGCAAAACATGGCACCATTTTTAAAACAATATAGTAACATGTTAACTACATATGTATACTAGCAACTTGTCTAAACATTGTAGCAACTAGGGGTGCAATGGTGCAGATAGCTCACGTTTCAGTTACAGTTTTACAGTATGGTTTGGTTTGGTACTCTGTAATGGAGTAAGTTACAGACAACACATCATTTCTTGAATATTTACGTTTGAAGGCATAACTGACTGAATACATGTCAAGCAGGACATGTTGGTGTAATTGTTGGACATAATTGAGTTTGTCAGTTCATAAACAAGACTTAATCATTTTTCACGTCATAACTTTCATTCACATGTTCAGATGAGTGCCCTTCTCAAATCTCAAGTTTGACCTCTCTTCGCGCCTTAACGAAAGCTTATGAATTGAGTTCAAATACAGATATCAGCATACAGTGTGTGCTTCTGGTCAATGCGCATTTGTGGACTGTGAAAAATAGGGTAATAATGACTGTGCGAATGACTTGACATATAGCACTCGGACTGAGTTTGTAAAGAGAACATTTTTGTCCACAGTTTCAGGTTTGTATTAATGGTGGTGTGTTCAGTTCTCACTGCTGTGTTTGTGCATTTGGATGGGAAAAATGCAGAGCACAAATTCCACTTGGTTACTCATCACTTTTCACTGTTATTTGCATTTCACTTCAATGCAATCCAAAAATACACAATTTACATATGCGTAACTGTGGAGGCAATACAGAGGGGGTATATATTATGATACAGTGACATTCCTTGGATGTCCTTAGCAACAGCTAAAATGTTAACCATATGCTCGAAAAAGTAATTATATTGGCAATTTAATGTTAAAATAAGAAGTGTTAAAACATGTAAACAAAATGTCAAACAAGTTAGAAACATGCTAGTTCATGATAGGAACTTTTTAAATATGGTATCAGCATGATAATTCATGGTTAAAGCAAATAAGTTCAGCTAAAAACCAAGCACCATTACTATCTATCTTGAGCAAAGCTAAGAGACTAGTCTAAAATGTTTTGAAATGCTAAACAGTAAAACATGCTAAAGTATTAAAACACTTATTTTAATCATGTTTACAAACATTTTTAAAAACACGTTAGCCATGTTGGGTGTCATGGTAACGCAGTGGGTAGCACGATCACCTCACAGCAAGAAGGTCGCTGGTTCGAGCCTAGGCTGGGTCAGTTGGCATTTCTGTGTGGAGTTTGCATGTTCTGCCCGTGTTCACGTGGGTTTCCTCCGGGTGCTCTGGTTTCCCCCACAAGTCCAAAGACATGCGGTACAGGTGAACTGGGTAAGCTAAATTGGCTGTAGTGTATGTGTGTGAATGAGAGTGTATGGCTGTTTTCCAGTGATGGGTTGCAGCTGGAAGGGCAGCCGCTGCGTAAAACATATGCTGGATAAGTTGGTGGTTCATTCCGCTGTGGCGACCACTGATTAATAAAGGGACTAAGCCGAAAAGAAAATGAATGAATGAATGAACGTTAGCCATGTTGTCATCAGCATGATAATTAATGCTAAAAATGCTAACATGTGAAAATCACGTTAGTCAGGAAGTCATCTTAGTAACATGTTAAACATGGTTGCAACATGGTTATTTATGCTAACATAGTAAAACGTTACAAACATACAAACAACAGCTAAAGTGTAATCTATTATATATTCTGGAATCACATTAGCAACACATGCTATTTCAAGTGAGCAGAATGCTAATTTATGCTAACAGAGTGTTAAAATATTCCAAAGATTGGAGAAAAAAAAAACTCAAAACAATTCAGTGAATAAATATTCATGAGTGATCTGATGCGCAATAAATTGTCGACCCACAAAGCAGAGAAACTCTGTAGTGGTTTAATAAAAGTGAGTGGAGAGGAGCAACTGGTGTGAGTTTGAACTGATTCTCCTGTTACATCCCTCCATAAGCATAGTAATTGTAACTGATATGAGTCTTTGTCAAGCAGCCCCGGGGCTTGTTATTAATATCTCCAGACAACAAACTCACCCATATAGCAGAGGGAAGCAGAGCCGATAAAGACGTAACAATTGAAATAGAGGCTCTATATCTCAGTGTGATGTTAAAGCATCCGTCTTTGTGGTGTGTTAAATGAGAAAGCGAGAGAGAAGCAGGAAAAATCTTACAAATGGATGAAACAGAAGCCCACAGGAGTTCTGCTCTGGGCTGTGATGAATAATGCCACAGCCGAGATTCACACACACACACACACACACACACACACACACACACACACACACACACCTACTTTCACTCCAAAGCTCCAAATGTGCCAATATTAAACACCAATCAAGTGTGAGTTGGCGCTTTACTGAAATCCTCCTGGGTTTCTGCAGACCAACTGAGATTTTAGGCTGGTATGTATTAGACAGAGAAGATGAAAGACCTTCCTATGAACAGGAGACACAGGAAGCAGTTAACCATCAATGTTCTGGCCTGGGAAAGCTCTCAATAGCTATTGAGAAAAAAATACATAGAGTCAGGTAGTCTAGCCAAAAAACATAACCGCTTCCACATTTAATTGCACACCAGATGTCAAACAGAAACCTGCTACCTGAAATCGTTAAACTGAATTCGGCCACAGCTTATGTTACAATTGTTCGATACAAGAATTAGATTCAGATTACCGACTGTTCATGACCAGAAGTCACCAGCTGGATTAAACTAAGCAAATAGGTTACAGCCTCACATTGGACAATTACTGATTATGTTTTAGATGGTTACACGTTTTTTTTTTTTACCCCGACTGATGCAGAGAGTAGCTTCTTGTTTCTTAAACAACCATGTTGAAAGACAAGATGGAAAATGAGTTAATCTATTTCAGAAGGATCTGATTATTGACATGCATCAAGCAAAGAAAACTAAGGACATTTCTGAAAGTACCTTTAAGAACTGTCCAATGCATTATTATAAATGGGAAGGATAACGGGTAATCTTTGAGAAAGTTATTTATTTATTTATTTATTTAATTGTTTAACCAGGAATGTTCAACACAATCTCACGGCAATTCGTAACTTTTTGATTAAGTGGCTAATTTGTACAAATTTGTACGATCTAATTTGTACAATTTAGTACGATTTGCTCATCCCCCAATAACGGTTGGGTTTAGGGGTGTGGTTAGGTGCCAAGCCTCCTTATTAAAATCGTAAAATTTCGTACGACTGAACTCGTACGACTTCGTACGAATTAGCCTCTAAATTGACAATATGTAAAATACTTACGTTTTCTCGTGAGATCAGGCTGGAATGTCCCATTGAGATACAATATCTCTTCTACCAGGGAGTCCTGGTCAAGACAGGCAGCATAGGACAGAGTTACTAAAAAAAATAAAAATACATGTCACAACACACACAAAAAAATATAAACCATAATCAATTGTTAAAACGTGCACTTTTCTTAATTGACAGACTATAAAATATTTTGAAATATAGCAATAGATGGTACAGATTTGATATGTAGCATATCTTAAAGCTCATTCCATACATGTGAAGCATACTTAGAGAATGCAGATCGATCTGTGTGGAAAAAATGGCATTTTAACTAAGAGTAAATCTGCTGATCTAGTATTGTAAGCATTTAAACAGTACTCCAACAAATTAGATGTATACTGTGGTAATTTACCAAATAAAGCTTTAAAAATAAAAACTAAGATATGTTCTTTTCTCCTTAATCATAATGAGGTCTATTCTGTTATTTTATATAATTTACAGTGATTTGTGTGCACACCTGAACCAGTGACAATTCTTAAAGCATTGTGATAAGCAATTTACAATTTTTTAAAAACATTCAGAGGTGTCAGAGGCATACATATGAAGTACATCTCCGTAATCCAATACTGATAGACCTGTATTCTCAATTAAACGTTTTCGAGCTGCAAAGGAGAAACATTTTTTCTTACGAAAATAAAAACCTAATGTTGGTTTAATTTTTTTATTTTAAAGCCAACAATATGAAAACTGTGAGTCAACTTATCATCAAGCCAGACGCCTAAATATTTATAGGAAGCACCTTTTTTAATCTGTATGCCGTTTAAAGTTTTAATTTTAAAATCGTGTATTGATAATCTGGATAGTGTAAAGATCATGTATTTAGTTGGGGGTTTTTTGTATTCAATACTAATTAAGCAATCAAAGGACATTTGGAATGAATTAAAAGCATTTTGTAAAGTGTTTATTGCCACTTTTATAGATGAAGCCATGGTGTAAATAATTGTGCTGTCTGCATAAGTGTACATTTGCGACTCAACAGCTTTACCAAGTTCATTTATATAAAAAGAGAATAAAATTTGCCCCAAAGTTGAACCTTGATGAACACCTGTCTTTACTGTTAAAAAAGCCGAGGTCTGATTTTCTATAGAAACACACTTCTTCCAGTCAAATAATTATGGAATCATTTCAACACTCTTGTACTAAACCCTATACATCATAGCCTTTGCAACAAAATATCATGATGCACAGAATCAAATGCTTTTGATAAATCTATAGAAAGTGCAGCACATGATGATGTTTTTATCATCCAGTGCAGAGATTATATCATTAACTGACATTGCAGCACCTATAGTGCTGTGCCCTTCTCTAAAACATGACTGAGTTTGACATAAAATATTATTAGCTGACAAATAGCACTTTAACTGTTCATTTACCATAAACTCAAACACTTTGGCTATAACGGACAACCTAGAAATAAAACAACAATTATCTAACACAGTGGGAACCCACTCCTCAGCAATGGCCGTATATTAGCTGATTTGACTTGGTAACAGACCCCTAGTTAAACCCAGATAAAAAAAATTAAGCAGTGGGTATTGCTATTAAGTCTGCAGATATTTTTTTAAAAATAAGGTTCTATTTGATCCAAGCCAGCAAATGTTTTTCAACCTAGACTTATCAAAACTTTATAAACCTGAGATTTACTCTGATATAGTGATTGACCCATCATATAGTTTCTACCATGCTAGCCTGTGGTGGCAGTGCTGTGATTTGGGAATGCTGTGATCAGGGGATGCTGCAGTTGGTCAGGTCTAGCTTCAGAAATGTTATTTGCCCAATGAATGACGTCAGCGGACAACCTAAATATACACACTGAATCTGACATTCATTTTTGAATGTAAAAAATAAATTCAACCTCACAGTGTGTTAGTCTTAGTGACACACTCCCTCCAAACTTTCATTGTCAAAAAAAAATTTTTAATCAGGGTTGATTTTTATTTTCTGTTTTTCACATCCAAAAAGGCGTTTTAACGAATCAGGGCCACCTTACAAGTGCAGGCAAAATCCAAAACGAGAAATTGACAGAGAAATTGACTTAAAAAAAACTTTGTCTGTCGGTGTCTTCGTACCTTAGACCAGTGGTTCCCAAAGTAGGGGTTGCGGGACAATGGGGGGGGGGGGGGGGGGGGGTCGCTTGATGATTTCCAAAAATCAAACTCATTTTATTAAACTTTTAGAATTACCAAATTTTATCCATAACCTACAGAAGAAGAAAAAAATAAAAGTTATATTATAAAGTTATATTAAAAAAAGCATGCAAATAAAAAGCCATCTGTCACGGTCACACAAGGAAGACAAGGATGGTTATCTTTAAGGGTATTTAACAATCCAGCTAATGCAGAAAGAGATAAAGCAGGTAAGTGGTGTAGCATAGGGAGAGCGATCTCACACACAGTTCTTATGGTAAGCATCAGATCTTCAGTCAAACGCCAGTTAAGCTTAGTCACTTCCCTTATTCAGTTGTATTTGCATCCACAGGTGAAGAGAGACACAAGAGAGAGAAGAGGTGGGGAGATGAGGTGAAACATCAAACTTCGATTCCAGCTGGTGAGTGGGTGAAGGAGGTGAGTATTTAAGGTGTGTGATGATTGCAGGTGCAGGTAATCAGTATTGTGGTGATTGTTCACAGGTGTGGTGAGAGATGGTGAGGGAGAGTGATTGGAGCAGCAGGAATGAGCCGAGAGTGTGACACCATCAGCCTTTCAATTTTTTTTTTTTTTTTTTTTGCGACTTGGGTAATTATGTTATATTAAAGACACAGCAGATTGATTTTATGGTACCAGGTTAAACTTTCTGACACCTTTACGGCACTCGCTTACATTAAAAATAAATACAGGCCACAACTGAACATAGAGGATGGTCTCTGAGTGGTGTTCTCCAAAATTAAACGATGAATAGACTTAGGCCTATTGGTATGTGTACGCCATTGTGTGCAAGGTTTATATATTACTAACCACCTCAGAGGGTATTGGGGGCGGGGGGGGGTCCAATTTCACTGCATATAAAAGTGTATGTGACAAATAAAGGCTGTTCAAAAATAGACAAACTGCCAGTTTCTGTTCTGGATCAAATGGTTCACGGAAATTGGTGGTCTATATTTTAATATGTGGTTCAGTATTGCTAGCAATGTTTCAAATGGAGCCATGGACATCCTGACATAAACTTTGAATTGGTCGGGATACTCTTTGATATCGAGGTGGAACTCTCCTTCCTTTCTCCGCAATCTAAGGGTGGGATGGACCCAATATTTCGTCGTTCTTTTGTTAAACAGGAAAAAGACAACAAAACTTTTATTTTCTATTTTCTATTGAATTATTGCAAATTTTTGGGACTTAAATGCAAAGAAGGACAATTTCAAGATTCATTGGCTCAAATAATGAGAGAGTGGTTCAGAGGCCACGAGATATAATTTTACTCATGGATTGGCCACCACAGAGTCCAGGCCTTAACTCTGTTAAGAATCTTTGGTACTGGAGAGGACTTTAAGCATCAGTCCAATTCTTCCATCATCAAAATAAGATCTTGCCAAAAAATTATTACAACTCTGGATGGAAATAAATGTTTTGACATCACCGAAGCAAATTGAACCAACAATTAAATATTAGAGCAAATAATAGTGCCTATTTTTGACAGCATTGATCTTTATTGATCCCTTTACTGATCCACTCTGAGAAAAACAAAAATAATGTTTATTATGATTTCACATGTCCCTCTCTAAAGTTTACCTTGCTATATGGTTTACTTACAAGTAACTAAATATTGCAAAGTGTATAGTTTTTGCTTTTGAATTGAGTACCAGTATTAGGTTTCAGTGGTGCTCAAGTGAAGTATAAATTGGCCGAAATAAAACGTGATAATAGTAATGAAGCACAATTACTAATGCAATTTACACCGCTGACTCTTACGCCCTTTTCTCATGGTTGTGGGTGTTAGATGTCTGTGAGCAATGTGATATTAGTACCCTGGAATAGGATGTGTGGGGTGGGGGAGGGTGATAGAGGAAGAGAAGAAGAACGAGAGAGAGAGCTGGATAGATGAGTCTGCTGTGTGCTGGGACACAATCAGAATAAATCAGGCTAAAGGCCTGGGCCTCAGCCATCTGAAGCACGGTCATTTCATTAGCCTTATTTATGGCCCTCCAGCCCCTCAGATGACCCTCTCTCTCCTTCCACCCCATCATCCCTCTCTCTCTCTTTCTCTCTTTCATCCTCCCACAGAATCTCCTATCTTTTCTCCTCCATCCTTGAGCCTGAATCTTTATCTTTTCCCTCTGTTTGGATCTCCACCTTATGCACTGCGAATAAACTGACAGAGCGGTGTAAAGAAAATCCAGCGGGATGAATTATTTGATTCAGCTCAAGGAGAATGTGCAGGGCTTATGTACGAGATCTTTGAATGATGCCCTCTTGTTTTGATGCAGCGAGATATTATGTCTGTAACCGCATAAATATTTATGATATGTTCAGCGGATCGTAGCTTGATAATCTCGGAAGATTTACTTCCCTGCCTCCTGCATTTTTAAACGCGGCAGATCATCCGTTTTCCAAATGTTAACGGCGTGTCCTTATTTTTCCCTTCTGTACTCCCTGATATCTCCTGATCCCAGCAGAGTTATAGGGTGCAGGAGAGCATTTTAATGTGCTCGCTTTGATGAATATGGGATTTTCCGATCTAAGGGCTGTCTATCTTCGCTCTGTCGTGTTTTGTGCCAAGCTCCTGCTAGGAAGACAAACGGACTCAAACCTCTTTTCTCCTTGACTGTGAACTCAAAAATAGCCTGTGGAAATATCAAACAACTGTACTCTCATGTGGCGCAAGAGTTGGATATGAAAAAGCATGTGGTGCTTGATGCTGTAGGTCGTTGTGGGTATTCTAGGTCACTGCTTAAAGGCCCGAATAAAAAGAACGCTTTTCGTGTTCTTTATGATATTCTCATTTGTAGATCGAAATTTTTATTTTTTTAAAAGGCAAATCTGCAACTGAAGAATTAAAAATAAACCATTTCATCCCAAAACTGTTGAATTCGACAATATTATTTTCCACTAAAAATACCCTTTTTTCCTGTTTTGACTTTTCATTAAAAAATTTGTGATGCCTGAAAACATTTTGGAAACCATTACCACTATCATCTCAAAGTACCAAAAAATATGATGCAAAATACATTGCTATTGTCTCATGAATCAATTCTGTGGGTGCTTTCACACCTAGACTTTTGTTCCTTAACCTGACGTGTTTCCCCAGTTAGCGTGGTTCATTTGACATATGTGAATCCAGCAATCGCTCTCGGATCTGCGCCAAAACAATCGGTGGTCTCGGCTCGATTGAAACGTACTCTGGAGCGCATCAATTGTAGTGAGAAAGCAATATAAACCGAACCAGGCTATACCGCAGTGTATTATGGATATGTAATAGGCATATAGCTATGTGAAGAGAGAATTATGAGTAGGGTGGGATGTCATCATTCCTACCGGTGAATGCACTTTTCATGTTAAATACAAAAGTGAAAGCATGCTGAACTAACGAGAGCTGTTTATTTATTAGGAAAATTTAGCGAACTGTAGTCTTGGTTTATCTGTTTATCTTTCTCTCTATGATGTAAAGCCTGTAATGCATAATTCTTGCCAACGGCTATGGATGAGAAAGTCTTACCTCTGATTTATACTTGGTGACGTCTGTTGTGTGTCACCATTCAAAATTAAAGCGCAGCTTTTGGCTTATAATGTCTTATCGCTCATCATCATAAATTAAAATAAGGACGCATGACAGCTGAGCAGGACTCTGACCAATGTGAGGAGAGTTTACTCACACGTGACTTGTTTTCGCTAATTTGGTCCGTTTAGAAGCTTTGCGAACCACACTAAGAACAAAGAGCAACACTGTAACAATTTTATTACCTGTTTCACAACAAAACAATCGATCTACATAGTGTGAAAGTGTCACGGATTGGTCAGGCTCTCACGATCCCCACTCACGAAGATCACCATCACCTGACTTCTAATGAGCACACAGCTGCATCACATTCACGAGCACCAGATAAAAGCACAGCACTCCAGTCGCTCATTGTCCGGGCTCGTCTCGACGAAAGCGGACAACTGAGCGACCACTCAGCGTAGTCATCCTCAGCTAAACAAACGCTTTACTTACCTGTTCTCTTTGTATTCCTCCTAGTCTTCCTGGTCCACCCGAATCGTCCTGTCTTCCAGTCCTTCCAAGTCTGTGTCATCCTCTGTCAGCTGTATCTGGTGTGTGCTGTCCATCCTCGTGTATTCCTGTTACCCAGCCACGGAGGAAAAGACCCCAACATCATTCCTGATCCTCCTGGCTATCCTTCATGTGCTCCTTGTTGTCATTTAATAAACACCCTAACGTTTCCTTACCTCTGTCTCCTGTCCGCTTCATAACAGAAGCCCGGACCAATAACGACGACAACATGAGCACCCCCGATCACTTTCAAGAGCTGGTGGACCAGTTGAAGCGGATTCTACAGCCACCAGCTCCACTTTCCAACGCACCACCAGCACCGAGCACTTCCGCCTCCACAGTTTCTTCTTCGGCCCTTCCTTCCAGTCCCATGGCCCGACCAGCGCCCTACTCAGGCGGAGCGGGGAGTGCAATGGTTTTCTGTTACAATGTTCCCTCATATTCGAAATGCAACCTTCTCTATATCCCACAGATAAGTCAAAGATCGCCTACATCGTATCACTACTCTCTGGGCCTGCACTTAAATGGGCTGAGACGATCTGGAACCAAGCCGGGCCGGTCATGAATTCCATCACTACCTTCACGGAGTATTTCAAAGAGGTGTTTGGACGTTCTGATGGGGAAGTAGCCGCTGGAGAGCAGCTGTATCATCTAAAGCAAGGTACTCTATCTACACAGGAATATGCTCTCCGGTTTCGCACTCTAGCAGCTGCAAGTGGATGGAATGAGAGATCGTTGTTGACCACGTACCGGCTCGGCTTGGAACCCACTCTCCGAATCCAGCTGGCCACATTAGATGATACTATGGGTCTGGAGAGATTCATCCAACATTCTCTCCGATGTTCCGATCGTCTCCGTTCCTATCAACAGGACACCATCACCCCCTCGTCTGCACTCCTCCAATCGCCTGAGTCGACAGCCTCTCCAGAACCAGAACCCATGATAATAGAGTCTGGAAGACTGACATCAGCGGAACGACAGAGGAGGCTGACCCGGGGTCTGTGTCTATACTGCGGTGTCAGTGGACACACCCGTATGGAGTGTCCCCTTCGTCCCATTCGGACTTCAGTGAGTGTATTCAGTACGAATATTGAACAATGTAAACCACTTACTACCACCGTACAAATAACTACTGCCTCTATTTCTCTCCTTGTCACAGCCCTCATCGACTCCGGGTCAGCAGGGAACTTCATCTCCCAATCCCTCTGTCGTCAACTCCACCTACGTACTGAGGCGTCCTCGCATATATACCAGATACAACCGATAACCCAGTGCACTCGATCTTCGACCCGTATCCATCGACAATGCGAAGACATCCTTCTTCAAGTGGGGTTGTTACATCAAGAGAGGATTCAATTTCTGGTTCTGGAGGGTGCAAATATGGACATCATTCTAGGGCGCCCGTGGCTGGTGAAGCACGATCCCATCATCTCTTGGGGCACAGGAGAGATAAAGAAATGGGGATCTGGATGTACACCTACCTGTTTTCCAAATCTCCCTCTTCAAGGTCGGAACCCCATTTCTTTGTTTACAACATCGGTCGAGAGTCCTCCTGAGAAACAGTCTATCCACATTCCTAAGGAGTACAGCTCCTTTCATGATGTCTTCTGCCCCAAGAGAGCTTCCCAGCTACCGCCGCATCGGCCATGGGACTGCGCGATCGACCTAGTTCCAGATGCCCAGTTGCCAAGAGGTAGGATCTACCCGCTCTCGCTTCCAGAGAATCAGGCAATGGAAGATTACATAAGGGAGGCTCTGAGTCAGGGGTACATACGTCACTCAAAATCACCAGCCGCCTCAAGCTTCTTCTTTGTGGCCAAGAAGGACGGAGGGCTGCGTCCATGCATCGACTACAGGGTCCTAAATAACGGTACAGTAAAATACCGATATCCCCTTCCTCTGGTACCAGCCGCTTTGGAACAGCTCCGAGAAGCTAAAGTCTTCACTAAATTGGACCTCCGCAGCGCGTATAATCTGATAAGAATACGTGAGGGGGACCAATGGAAGACAGCATTCGTGACCCCTACTGGCCACTATGAATTTGAGGTCATGCCTTACGGTCTGGTCAACGCCCCCTCCGTATTCCAAAACTTCATTCATGAAGTCCTCCGGGAGTTTCTTCACCACTTTGTAATAGTGTACATAGATGACATCCTCATTTACTCCCGGAGTGAGGCCGAACATCGCCAACACGTTGCGGAGGTCCTACACACATTGAGAGAACATCACCTCTACCTCAAAGCGGAGAAATGCTCATTCCACCAGAAGTCGATTCATTTCTTGGGATACATCATTGACCAAACCGGTATACGTATGGATGGGAAGAAAATTGAGGCTGTTCTATCCTGGTCAGAACCCACTTCCATTAAGGAGCTCCAGAGGTTTCTTGGGTTTGCTAACTTTTATAGACGGTTTATCAAGGACTACAGCAGGATTACATCACCTCTCACTAATCTCCTCAAGGGTAAACCCAAAGGACTGGAGTGGACCAAAGAAGCAGCCGCAGCCTTCCGCCTTCTTAAGAAGGAGTTCACAAGGGCCCCACTCCTGACTCATCCTGACCCAAATCTTCCTTTCGTGGTGGAAGTGGACGCATCCACCACCGGCGTCGGGGCAGTATTATCCCAACATCATGATACACCGCCCCGACTGCATCCCTGTGCCTATTTCTCTCGGAAGTTGAGCCCGGCGGAGCAGAATTACAGCATAGGAGACAGGGAGCTTCTAGCAATCAAGCTAGCCTTGGAGGAGTGGCGTCACTGGTTGGAGGGAGCCAAACATCCGTTCCAGGTGATCACAGATCACAAAAACCTCCAATATATCAAAGAGGCCAAGAGACTATGTCCACGTCAAGCCAGATGGTCACTTTTCTTCTCACGTTTTGATTTCTCCATTTCCTATCGTCCAGGACCCAAGAATCTAAGAGCAGACGCTCTCTCTCGTTTACACGAGCATCACGATCATGAAGAACTCCCAACGAAGATTCTTCCCGAACACATCTCCATTTGTCCGATCACCTGGAACGCTCCTCCAGTCGTTGCCACTCCGGAAGCCCCTGCTCCGCCGGGATGCCCTCCTCATCGGCAGTTCATACCACCTGAACACCGGGTAGATCTGATCCACTCCTTACATACCTCGCTAGGCACTGGACATCCAGGGATCAACAATACTCTCTCGCTAGTATCCCAACGATTCTGGTGGCCAAACATGGCAAGGGATGTGAGGCAATATGTTCAGGGCTGTAAGGACTGTGCCCAATCCAAGAGCCCACGTCATCTACCCGCTGGAAAGCTCCATCCCTTGCCGATTCCGAACCGTCCCTGGTCACACCTAGGAGTGGACTTTATCACTGACCTCCCCTCGTCAGAAGGTAATACCTGTATTCTAGTCATCGTAGATAGATTCTCAAAGTTTGTCAAACTAATCCCTCTGAAAGGTCTTCCCACAGCCTTTGAAACAGCCGACAATATCTTTAATCAAGTCTTCAGGTCATTTGGTATTCCAGAAGATATTGTGTCGGACAGAGGTCCACAGTTCATCTCACGTCTATGGAAAGCCTTCTTCAAGCTCCTAGGTGTGGCCGTCAGCCTCTCTTCTGGATATCATCCCCAAACCAACGGGCAGACAGAGAGGAAGATTCAGGAGGTGGGACGGTTCCTGAGGACCTTCTGCAGTGGTCACCAGAGCTCCTGGAGCCAGTATTTGGGCTGGGCAGAATATGCCCAAAATTCACTGCGGCAACCCTCCACCGGACTCACGCCATTCCAGTGCGTCCTGGGCTTCCAACCACCGCTCTTTCCCTGGGATGGCGAACCATCTGATGTCCCCGCAGTGGATCACTGGTTCCGGGAGAGCGAGAGAGTCTGGGACGAGGCTCATCAACATCTGCAGAGGGCAGTCCGTCGAAGCAAGGTAACCGCCGATAGAAGAAGGTCTGAAGAACCCAGATACACACCCGGACAAAAGGTGTGGCTATCCACCCGGGACATACGCATGCGACTGCCCTCTCGCAAGTTAAGTCCCCGATTTGTTGGTCCCTTCACCATCGTGGAACAGGTTAACCCCGTCACCTACAAACTACAATTACCCTCTCACTACCGTATTCACCCTACATTCCACGTATCACTCCTGAAACCCTATCACGATCCTGTTCTTCCCTCCACAGAGCCTGACCACGAAGAGGAACCCCCTCCTCCACTGCTCCTAGAAGAAGGAGCCGTCTACGCAGTGAAGGAGATCTTGCGTTCCCGACGTCGTGGTGGCCAGTTGGAGTACCTGGTGGACTGGGAAGGGTACGGCCCCGAAGAAAGGACATGGGTTCCCAGAGCTGATATTCTCGATCCTAGTCTCATGGTGGAGTTTCATGAGAGCCACCCTGAGTTCCCAGCGCCTAGAGGCAGAGGGAGACCACCACGGCGTCGGAGGTGTCGGCCCTCAGGAGCGGGCCCTGGGGAGGGGGGTACTGTCACGGATTGGTCAGGCTCTCACGATCCCCACTCACGAAGATCACCATCACCTGACTTCTAATGAGCACACAGCTGCATCACATTCACGAGCACCAGATAAAAGCACAGCACTCCAGTCGCTCATTGTCCGGGCTCGTCTCGACGAAAGCGGACAACTGAGCGACCACTCAGCGTAGTCATCCTCAGCTAAAACAAACGCTTTACTTACCTGTTCTCTTTGTATTCCTCCTAGTCTTCCTGGTCCACCCGAATCGTCCTGTCTTCCAGTCCTTCCAAGTCTGTGTCATCCTCTGTCAGCTGTATCTGGTGTGTGCTGTCCATCCTCGTGTATTCCTGTTACCCAGCCACGGAGGAAAAGACCCCAACATCATTCCTGATCCTCCTGGCTATCCTTCATGTGCTCCTTGTTGTCATTTAATAAACACCCTAACGTTTCCTTACCTCTGTCTCCTGTCCGCTTCATAACAGAAAGCACCCTGAGTTTAGTTTCTAACAGCAGATGGTGCTGTATATGCTTTATTAACACCCGCACTACTGCTTGCATCCAATTCCTTCCAAATACCACTCAAACCTAAAATAATCATAAATAAAGTTTGGAAAGGCTTATGCGAATTACAAAGGTCTTAGTGAGCTTACATTAACCTCCTCACATAAAAGACAATTTTCATGACTCAACTGAACGCACAAGCACTCTTCCTCATTTGAGTGTTTGAGTGTACTGTGATCCTTCATTATTCGCGGGAGTTACGTTTTAAAAATAACCTGCAGTAGGCAAAATCCCTGAAGTAGTTTACTTCATTTTTTAAAATTACTGTAGATGTTTTAAAGCTGAAAAATCCTTTACTACATACTTAATACACTTTTCTCAGACAGACATTAACATTTTAACATTTTCACACTTTTCTCTCTTGTTTAAACACCCTCAAAGTTCAAAACTTCATAGAAAAATAAGTCCAGTATTATAGAAAGAAACCGAAGATCAAAACCATTTGATCTTCATTTATTTATTCCATAATGGCACCCTACAGCCGTGTAACTTCTACCTTCCTTTAGCCCGTACAGAAGTTCAACGTTTTGTGCAATGGTTGGCATCTTCCTCTGCCTTTTGAGTGCTTCCGTCGATGCCTTTGACAAAGCAGAACGTTCCGTTGACATTGTGGGGAGAAAACTTGCAAACACACAGTCCAGCTCTTCAGAGTCACACTGCTAGGAATCAAAGATTTATGTAAACTTGGCAAGCTGAACATATCCTGTACTGTACAGGAGACACAGCACAAAGGATTGACAATGGTCTACAGCCAATCAGAATGCAGGACACAATGCGCTAATCAGGATGCAGAACATAATGCTCTGTAGAAAAAAAACATGTAAAATTTCCGTGAAAAGTGAACCGTGTTATAGCAAGGGACCACTGTACAGCTAAAAACTAGCATAGAGCACCATCTAAAAACTAAGTTCAGAATCAAGCATTCAAGAGAGAAAATTGATGCATTTCTATAATCGCAGAACATATGTTTCACCACAGCTCTATTTAGGTTGGTTTGTGTGTCCGTGTGAACAGGTGTCATTTTTGACAGAACTGTCATCTGTAATTGTAGCTTAACAAAAGTGCAAAGAAAGATCTTTCATTTTCTTACTACCCTGGTTGAGCGTAAAAATACCCTTGCAGCATTTTTAATGAACCATTCATAATTTGTATGACCAATGTATTTGTGTATGGTATTTACATTACACTTTTCCGTATTCAAAACTATACGATTGACATGTCTTGTGTATTATAGTCTTTGACCATGATACTGCAGCCTGGGGGGTGGAATAAGATGGTGATTGCAAGGCTACCAAAACTTTTTCTCAGAGAATGACAAGCTGACAAAGAAAATTAAAAAGCACTTAGATAATATTTCTATCAAAAAGTGTATATTCCATAGAAAATATGAAGCTGATCGGCCAGTTCTTGTCACGTGACTCGTGGTGCGCTCACAGCATTCTGAAGATGTTTTTATCTGGGTGTGCCTGGAAGGTGTGAGCACATCGCAATCCTTGTGCGCATTGCTACAAATATGCACACACATGCCACACACCTCCATTGAAAATAACGCACTTACACACAAAAAAGACACAATATTTCAATGGATGCCATCTTTTGCGATCTCCAGTGATCTTCTTGCACAGACATGCTGGATTTACCTGATTTGTTGACAAATGGGTTGCGGATCATTTTGGCAGTTCATGGGTCTTCGACTGGGCCTTTTCCTCTTCGCAAAGAAGCTTTCCAAAGACATGTTTCTTACTCATTTAGCTAGATTGTGGGTTAAATTTGTGGGTCATTTTTCAAAGTAAAAGATCGTTCCGACTCAAACAATAAATAAAACAGTAATAAATAATGATTTCTTCTGCAGCCCAGTACCAGATCTAGGGGTTGGGGACCACTGAGCTAAATCAATCAACGTTTTTTTCACGTCACCTCATATTTCAATTTCTCGTCAAATCTTGACCAATCAAATGCTCTCTAGTATCAGACAAGTCCCGTCCTGTTCAAGATGCTTCTCATTTGCTTTTCATTTGATACGCTTGAGCTCAACCTCACTCTTTCGCAGAGCTGTGATAAAAACAACGCTATTGGCTGTTTTTGTAAAAGGGAGCTACTCTATGTCCCACCCTCTTTTCATTTTTTTTTGTTAACAGTTTAAAAAGCTGTTCATTCACATTTTATGAATCACCCATGTTCTATGGTTTCAGCTAAAAATCCAAGTTTCACAGTTTCAGCTAAAAATCCTTAAATAAAATTAAATATTATAATGAAAATGAGTCATTTGCATCCTGCATTGCCTAAAGGTGTGTAATGTAATGCAAATTTACATTTTAGTTTTTAGCAATACATTATTTTTGTGTTTCTCTGCATACAACAATAAATAACACATCAGGTAACATTTATGTGAACAAAGCAAATATTTGACATCCTATTTTCCTATCATCGTCATCATCCTTTCACCAATCAATCAAATAAATAAATAAAACAAAAACAAATACAGCTGCAAGCAGCCCAGCGGCCACATCATAAACAAGCACAGCAACATGCTACAGAGCAACTGGAAAATTCTATAACTTTTTTGCAGCATGGTCTGAGCCAAATGTGGTGGAAATTGGGCTAACGATCTATGGGTTGTTTAAAACAACAGATTATCAAACTAATTCAAGATGGTGGACAGGAAGTCTGGAATCTGCAAGGAATCTGCAAGACCAGTTGCATGACATTAGACAAAACTATTCAAATGTCATTGGATAAAATTTGTGTGATCTCTATTAATAGAATTTAATTGTTTGTCAGTTTTACTCAGCAGGTGGTGCAAACTGATGTAGTTTGGTCACTGTCAGGTAGATCACACACTTTAAGTTTGGTTTCAATACTTCAAACAATTGCAGTGATTCGGCCAGTAATGTCATCTGGCAGCATTACATCAAGTTTGCTCATATGCTAAATTTTGGTTACATGGTCTGAAGATGATCCGAGTCAAATTTGGTGAAGATTGAACCAAAGGTCTTGGAGAAGATAAAAAAAGAATGGTTTGAACAAAATCAAAATGGTGGACGGGATGTTTGGCAGATTATGGCATAAATGTTATCTATGTTGTCAGCATGACCCAGACTTTCTATGGTTTCTTCCCATGATGGATTCTCTTGTGATGTATAGTACAAACGTATACTGTACAATATAAACCTGTTTCTATGTCATAAACACTCCAGCTGACATATGGTCTGTAATGGAAAGAAATGACTGCTAGCTTTGCCAAATACTGTTATGTGTATATAGCGGAAGGGAAAGTGTGGGTGGTTTCTCTTTTTGTCTCTGCATGTGTGTGTGTAACAGAGAGTGCTGTGATTGCAGTCTACCAGGCTGTTCTCAGTACCAAAAGATGCTTTTCAGAGACTGCTGAACATAACAACTTTGGACAGAAAAAAAAGGAACAGGGAAAAGAGCTCTGGCTACAGGCCTAAGGAAGGCAGACACTGGAATACAGGCTGGAATGTCAAGTATGTGAGCAGTCAATAGGGCCATCTGTGTATGCTTGCTAAAGAACCAGAGAAAGAGAAAAGAAAGAATGATTACACAAAAGACCCTGGATGTTTAGGAGTTTAATGTTTTTTTTAAATGATACTATTTTACATATTTTATACAGGTGTGTGTGGGGTGATCTGACAAATATTACTTCCTTTTGACTAAAAACGTTTTTAAAAATGTCTCCCCAACTTTTTGGGTTTTGTGTAAAAGCCTGTAGACTTTTTATTTTCCCTTCCAGGACATTTTGATTTCTAGGATGTTTACATGCACTCCTCAGGGCCTCTCTATATCTGCTATATCACACAAGAAACAATGGCTTATAATGTTCATTTGAATGCTAGAAAGGGCTGTTCTGCAATGTAATGTAAATTTGTCATGCAAAGAAAGATATCGATTCAATGTATAGTTGAGTCTTAGATTATATAGCCTCAGAGATATTCATTCTCTTGTAACTACTGTAAAAATGGATTATATTCAGGTCCAGTTGGCATTAGGGATTTATTTTATTCTCAGAATATTCAATGAAGAAATTCAATTTCTTTTTGGTTAAAATAGTAAGTTGTATGGGTCAAAAACAGGACGCTGCACATAAGTTAAAAAAGATTTAAACTTATTTAAAATGAGTTCAAATATCACAATTAAATCACTATTTTTTTGGAAGGACAACTTCATGGTTTTATGCTCAATCCACTTACATTTGTAAATTGAGTTAATTTAATTGATTTTTGTTGGGACAATATGAAATAATTGTGTGTATTTTATATCTATGATAAGTATCTACACTTAAAAAAATAAATAAATAAATGTAGTAATGTTCAACTTAATTTGTTTGTTTAAATTCAGCCCAAAAAATTGTTTATAACCACTTAACTTAAAAAAATATAAATCGAAGGAATCATTTTTATACAATTTTTTTCTGTGTATGTAAACTTAAATCTTTAACAGTGATTTTTGCTTAATCAAATGTCCATTATTGGTAAAATATGGATAAAATATGGGTGAAATAAAGTTCCGTCATTGTATTTATTATAATAATTTCAAAAATAAATGATCAATCTAAATTGTATCATGTATTAGGTTATTAAAAACAACTTGCTGACACATTAGTATAAACTAGTGGCTGGAATAATAGTAGCAAAGTGTAAAGATTAAAAATTTATTAGTAATTAGGGTATACACTGTAATACTAAATAATATTCTGCATAATGTCATGTGTTTCTGGTTGTAAATATGACTGATAAGAGTTTTTGAACATTTTAATGGGCTTCTTCTGTAAATGTTTAGTGTAGCAATCACGATAATTAAAAAAAAAAGTATGATTGTAACAGTTAGTCGGGGTACAACAGAGTTGAGAGCCCAAATGCAGTTTATTAACTCTGAGTCAGGTAGGCAATGGTCAAAGCAGGAGCAAAGAGAAGCATCAGGGTAATCCAAAAGCGTAGTCATGTTAACAGGCAAAATAGTTGATTCAGGCGGCAAAACAGCATAAACAATAAACAAGGCAAGGATCAAAAGCATGACAAGACTAGACAAGGAAACGCTGAGAAATGTTACAGCAAACAAGACTCAGCGCTGTGTGTGTGCAAGTGTGGTGTATAAATAATTCAGCATTTAAGTCCAAGAAGAGCATCCAGCTATGTGTACGTTATTAGGAGTTATCCGGAACTGCTGTGTGAGTGATGTGCCTGATGGGAAATGTAGTGCAGTTCGGTGGCAGAATGGTAGTTCGGATGATAGTGTTTTCAGCAATCTGCAAAGGCTAGATCGCTGGTGATCGTGACAATGATACTCCCTATGTTTTGCTCAGAGAAAAAAAATGACAAAAAAAGAAGCCCAAGTAAAACTAGCCTAACTAAAAAGAAACTAATTTTTAATCACTAGCCCTTTGATGACTTTGGAGTTAGTAATTAATCATCTATTGGATGAATTACTTCTTATAAAATACTCTTTAAAAACTCCTTTTTTAAAAATGGTATCTTTATTTCACTTCAAATGTAGGGCAGCAATTGCACCGGACTTGAGATTTAGTAGGTTGCAGTGTTTACAGTGTGTGTCTTAGACTCTCTCACTAATGTAGCTTCTAAGGTCTGTGTAAACCTATTGACTCTGTAGACCCCGAAGCCAAGCTCTTCCTCTAGACAGAGAAACGCTGAAGAGCTGATGATTTATCTCTACCATTACTCAACACACCCCACAGCCATTCTGCCAGAGTGTGTGTGTGTGCGCGTACACGTGTGGTGGGCTGGAGGATATGAGATTAATTTAAAGGCCACCCCACATCCTCTCTTTTATTGATGTTGTATTTCATACAGATATATTTTCTGTTCATTCGCCTGTTTTATTGGAGCAAATGTCACCTGCTCCTGATAGCCCCTATTCTTTCATTTCTCCCTTTCTTTCGCTCTCGGCTGGGGAGGGATAATTCTCCGGAATGTTCCCCCTGTTCTCTGCTTGTGGTAATGAATGCCAGCTTTGCTCTGTTAAATTTTGTCTAGAACTGAAGTGCGTACACTTCTCGCGCGCACACACATAGATACAATGGAGACTATTGCATGGGGCCATTGCTGTAAATGTTTTTATCTTTTATCTCTTGATGTATTGCAAAAGGTTGAAAGCTCTATAAAAATGTGTATCTGATTGTGGCTTTAAGCATCACAGAAATAAGCAGAAGTCTCAGTTGATTGTTGAGTTGTTTAAATATATAGGTGATTCCAAATATGTAATGTAATCGTAAGCTTGGCAAACAGTTTTGGAGAATTTGATGTTTCCCAATTAACACAGAACGCCCAAGCATACTGCCCGAGAGGGGTTTCGAAGATGGCCACCGAGTGAAATGACTTGCCTTAAAGGTTTTTTTTATGGCATCCATTTCTCCCAAAATATATCTGAAATACTAATTCATCTGACCACAGTACATGTTTTCACGGTGTGATGGTCCATCCCAAATGCCTCCGTGCCTAGAGAAGTTGACAGCGCTACTGGACACTGTTAACATAGGGCTTCCTTTTGGCACAATACAGTTTTAACTGGCATTTGTGGATGTAACTATGTATTGTGGTAACTGACAAAGGTTTGCCAAAGTAGTCCTGAGCCCATGTGGTGATATTACTTACACCCCATTCACACGGGGCATCAGCTTCAACGCTTCCCAATTACTTTAAATGGGTGACATCAAGCGTTGCCGAACTGCATTGTGGATCCGTCGGCACCGATTCAGTGGCGTTGCTCGCTGCAGACATTGGGACTTGCTCAACTTTTTAAGCGCTGACGGAAGCTTCAGCCAATCAGATCGCTGTATGCAAATACACCAGCTCAGACAGTGGCCTATTGCTGACTAAATTCATTGGCTGACGTTGCTATGACGATCGCGTCAGCCCCAACTTCAGACATCTACTCTGTCAAGCTTTGAAGCTGAAGCCCCGTGTGAATGGGGCGTTATAGATTAATGACGATTCTTGATGCAGTGTCGCCTGAGGGATCGGAGATCAGGGTAGGGCTTGCATCCTTGTCCTTTACAAACTAAAATTCTTCCATATTCCTTGGATCTTTTCAACCCAGGCTCTTTCTGATTACGTACCTCTATATACATTTCTGGAAAGAGCAAAATATTTCTCAGGACCTACGTTTTTGTTTTTCAGTTTTTTTTTTGTGAATCCACCAGAGTCCATTGTGTATGTTTTTTTCAGATCTCAAATATCTCTCACGAGTGCCATTTGTGCCTGCTGTTCTCGCGTGAATCCACTGACTGATCAACCGATCAATAACCCCAATCTCCCCTCCCCCATCCCTAAACCCAACCGCAGTTTGAAAAAGAAAATCCAGAAAAAGAAAAACCCTCTGATTTTTTCCACGTTTTCAGATTTTACCTCATTCTCACCCTGTTATTTACTTGTTTATTTTATTTTTTGGCTTCTGTTTCTTACCCACCATCTGGAACTGTTCTTCACCGGACTCCCGTTGTCGCAGTAAACTCTTCTCTGCGTCTCAAGTCCACTGATGTATGTGTCGAGATACAGGACAAACTGGTAACAGCGGGAAAGCCATCCAAATGAAGGTAAGCAGTCAGCTGGTAAGTGCGAAAAGGAACAGAGTCACACCACGTTCGTTTTAATGAAGAAATACAATGCATAGCTCTGGCTACATAATTCACCATCTCCAGAAACGTAGATAGGGCTACGTTTTCAGAATGAACATGTTTGATTTTTTTATTATGTATGCATCGTTAAAGGTGAAATAACCAAATGTCTTATTATCTTTCTTTTTAAAAAACATTTCAATAATTTTACTTCAATAGTTTATTTATTATTTAATTTAATAATTTATCTTTGCTCCAAAAGGACTAGACCTTTCTTGGATGCTGCTTTTGTACTAAATCATAATTACACTCACCTGTTGACATCACCTGTTTCAAATCACATCATTATTTAACCAGTTTACCTGATTATTAGCCCTGAATAACTCCTGTCCCAACTTTTCTTCAAATGTGTTTCTAGAATCAAAATTGTAATACGTGTTTATTTTGAAAAAATAAGCAATAAAAATAATGAGGAACACATTCATTAATGTTTGTTGTGTTGTCTGCAATGAAATACAAGTCAATATAAATTTGGAATTCACTTTCTTTTTTTATTTACGTTTCCTATATTGTCCCAACTTTTTCTGATTTGGGGTTATAATAACTATTATAATGAATGTATGCGGGATGTTATGTTTGAAACAATTTGGTGTCTAAATGTAGTCCTTTGTAGAGGCTTTTTGTTGTTGTTGTTGTTGTTGTTGTTAAGATGATTTAAGGTTTGCATAAGATGTATGGTGTTTTAGTGATAAGTTTAGGTGCAAAAACCTCTAAATGCAGTTTGATATTTTCTTCTAAAATTTGCATTTTTCTCTGACTGCTAATTGCACTTTGCTCAGTAACTGTACTTTTATAGTGACAAATAAGTACTTTTTGTTGCCTTTGAAGTGAAATAAGTGTACATAAACTAATTTTAGAAGCAAATTTCAGACTGCATTTAGAGGTTTTTGCATCTGAACTCTTCAATTGTATTAAAGTGATGTGAAATTTAAAAATCTCTCACTGTCTCCTCTCTCTCTCTCTATAGTACACAAATCTATTGTATTTAATTATTATTTTTCATATTATTTATAAATATTTATATACATTCATTCATTCATTTTTTTTTTCGGCTCAGTCCCTTTATTAATCTGGGGTCGCCACAGAAGAATGAACCGCCAACTGATCCAGCACATGTTTTACGCCCATGTTTATTGCCCTTCCAGCCGCAACCCATCTCTGGGAAACATCCATACACACTCACCCACACTCATACACTATGGACAATTTAGCCTTCCCAATTCACCTGTCCACACGAACGCAGGGAGAACATGCAAACTCCACACAGAAACGCCAACCAACTCAGCCGAGGCTCGAACTGGCAACCTTCTTGCTGTGAGGCGACAGCACTAGCTGCTGCGCCACTGCGTCACCCCATTATTTATATATATATATATATATATATATATATATATATATATATATATATATATATATATATATATAATTATTTTATTTTATTTATTTTTTTTTTTTTTTACAATATTTTATTTGTGCATATACATTAGTTTAGTCAGCACTGAAGCCAAATCTGGAACTAATCTAACAAAATAACTTACAACAACCCTTAAGAGAAACAAAAAATACATAAAGTTTAGTTGAAATCTCCCCCTCTTTTGGTGATTGAGAATTTATAATATAACAATTCTATATATAACACACATGCCATTCTAAATATGTCTCCTCATTTTTATTATCGCCCTCTCATATCTTTTCCTATTACTTTTTTTTCGTATAGACTAATTATGTAATGCCTAAAATGGGTTCATATTTCAGCATTTTGACAGGTGGCTTCATTTCCGCAGATGAGAAGTAACAAAAAAGTGTGTGTGTGTGTGTGTGTGTGTGTGTGTGTGCGTGAAGGAAGACTTTGAATAATCTGCGTGGCGAGAGTCTGGAATGTAGATGATCTGTCCGAGGAATCCGGCATGTGGAATTGTTATCACAGATGTGGCTCTGTGAAGTAACCATCCGTCTGAGCGTATCTAAATAAAAGCAGCGTTTTCTTTTACTCTTTCTTGTCAACCAAATTCATTTGTCACTTTTGTGCCACAGTAATGTCTTCAGCTGTATCAACAGGGAGAGCTACTTTGAGCGCCCTCCATCATTCCCAGCCCCCCCTCGCTCTGCCTGCTGCCTCTGTTGATGTTGCTCATCATTAATTTGAGCTCGCCTAATGGCTTTCTGCTAGATAACCACCAATTTAGAGGCTTTGAAATCAATAGCTTGTAGCTAAAGCTTTGCTTGCAGAAGAACCAGCAGGGATAAGACTTTGATGTCGGCTTAGATATAAAACTGTGTGTGTGTGTGTGCGTGTGTGCGTGTGTGTGTGTGTGTGTGTGTGTGTGCAGCTGAGCAGGGTTTTTTTTTTTCTTTCCCCAAAGCCTGACAGAACAAAAGACCAGAAGAGGAAGGCGTTGTGGTAAGAAGGGACTTCCAGTGCTTTGTCCACTGAATTTGATCGGTGCTTTTTTAAGTGTAATATTCAAAGAAACCTAAATGTTGCTATGCATAACTTATTTCTTACAAATAAAACAACATGAAATCAATATATTGATCTTTACTAAACAATCATGAGCCCTCCTGAATTATTAGTCCCTCTATATATTTTTCCCCAAACTTTGAAAGAAGAGTTTTTCAACACATAGTTTTAAAGAGCCCCTATTATGCATTATAAAATGTCTTATTTTGGTTTTGGGGGTCACCAACAACAGGCTGAAATGCATGCAAAGTCAAAAAACACTTTTATTTTCTTATAATGTGCATTTATTTTTACCCAATTATCCCAATTATTTTGAAGTAGTCAGAGTGCAGAGTGTATATGTGAGCCCAATGCGGGAGTGCATTTAAACAATGCAGTTTAACACCAGCATATTCCTCTATTCTTAACCATAACACACGCTCAGTATTACTCCATACAGTGGCAAAAGCTGAAATATTTAGAAACTTGACCGCCTCACGTGTGTAGGAACAGCTGATGGTGGCCATAGCAACGACAAACGGCAGTGAATCGCGAGCTTACAAACACATTTAAATCCGTAAACAAAGCGTCACACGTCACGTTTTCAACATGCCTTTAGATGCGATATGAAAATATAAAGAGTTAACCAGATGTAGTACTAGCCACGTGGAGCGGTTACAATTAAATACATAATTTGCAAGTTAGAGAAAACAAGGGGGCAACCATTTTAATCACACTTAAGTTACTTACACTTCTGAAATGGAGGAAGAAACTGATCCATGAACTGTGTACTGTGAAGTTCCTGTCAAGCTCTGACAAAGTCTCATACAACAATCATTCTTTCTCATCCTTCTTTTAACAAACGGCTGATGATTCCAACACAATCTCACGGCAATTCGTATCTTTTTGATTTAGTGGCGAATTCGGATCAATTCGTACAATCTAATTCGTACATTTTAGTCTGATTTGCTCATCCCCCAATGACGGTTGGGTTTAGGGGTGGGGTTAGGTGCCACGACTCTTTTTTAAAATCGTACAATTTCGTATGACTGAACTCATACAAATTCGTACAAATTAGCCACTAAACTGACAAAACGTAAAATACTTAAGTTTTCTCGTGAGATCAGGCTGGACGAATCCCCCTGTTGAAAGCTTGTAGGTTGCTAAAGCACTCGTCAGAAAAATGACGGGAACACAGCACAAGGCTGGGGCTATAATGCTGAGGTATTTTTGCAAAAATAAACTTCAACCACTGACTCTTCACAGCCTTATCTTTGGGTAGGAAAAAAATAACACAAATTTTCCCTCACACTTCAGAGAACAGCGTCTTCATGACCTGATTCAACCGGGATCTGCTGCAGTGTTTGTCTTCTTCTTTTACAGTGTTTGTGGGCGGGGGTTTCAATTTTCCCGGGTCAGACGCACAACAAATAGGTGGGGCTTGAGTTCCGAATCGCATCACAATGACACGGCTAAAGATTCATTACAGCGGTGATTCATTTGAACCACCCTGAGTTGACTCATAGATGAATCAATAGTTTTAAACTTGGTGCACTTTCAGATTTAAGCTTTAGCTGGATATTTCACTTCACTTAGAGCTGTATTATGCGGGACCCATAAAACCCATGATAGGGGCTCTTTAATAACTCATCTCTAATAACTGATTTCTTTTACCTTTGCCATGATGAGAGTACATAATATTTTACTAGATGTTATTCAAAATACTAGTATTCAGTTTAAAGTGCAATTAAAGACTTAACTAGGTTAATTATGTTAACTAGGCTTGTATAATGATGGTTTGTTCCGTAGACACCAAAAAGTTTTTGAAAAATAATATTGACCTTAAAATGGTTTAAAACTGATATATATATATATATATATATATATATATACTGCTTTTATTCTAGCCTAAATAAACTTTTTTTAAAATTCACAGGAGGGTTAATATTTTTGACTTCAGCTTTATATACAAGTAAGATAGTGTGTAAATTGTCTGGTTTACAGCATGCCAGTCATACAAATGTCCTATTTGCATTGTTTTCAGGTGGTTTGAAAACTTTCAAAATGACTTTCATGGCAGCATTAAATGGGAATTCATATTTCATTGTGAATGCTGCATGATGCATTTATACACAAACCAACTAACCAACTAACTAATAACTAACTAAATTACTAACTACAAATGGGTTCCCAGGCTTTTGAAAGTACTTGAATTTCAGACATATGGATTCAAGGCCTCCAAAGTTTTTAAAAACAGACATAGGTCCATGAAAGTGCTTGAATTAAATTTGAATTCAATTTTGTTTTGGGGCTATTTTAACATTGTCATGTTGCTGTCAAATACAGAATGAAAAATACTAGAAATTCTTTAATTAAAAATCTTAAACTAAAATCTTGTACAAGAGCATGACATTTTATAAATAAATTTCAGAAACTGCATTTGAGTATTACCAGTTTTGAATTTATTGCAATCAGTCAATTAAAGAACTTTTATCAAAGTTCTATGAACATGACTGTTTAAAATGCTCTACAATTTTTGAAAATGACATGGTGAACGGTTAAGTACGGTTAGGACTCATGGCACTATATGGTGGGGGTGTGAATTACAATGGTGCTTGATTTGAAATTAATGATGCTTTAAAAAGTCCTTGAATCAGCTGTTTATGAAAGAGTGGGAACCCTAACTAACACATCTGGACTCAAATGTGTGTAACAGTTTAAAAGAATGAATTTGTAGCTAATTCAGTTAGATTGTGATGAATGACAGTACATTATGGGATGTAACCATCTTGAATACCTGCCTGTGTATGTGTCTTAATCATCATAAATGTAATCTTAGTTTCAAGGTAAATAGTGTTATTTGTATTATTGCTTAAAATTAATTTATAAAAAATAATTCCGTTTTTGGGAGTTACACATTTTACAACATGAACCTTGACATCAAAAATTTTAGTGTCCCTAATATGCATTTTCTATTAAAAAATACATTTTATGCAGTGTGAAATGTAGGTATTTTTTATATTGTGTAAAAGATCTGCTTGAAATATGAAATTGACAGATTTGATTCTGGATTGCCAAAATAATTCATCAGCAATTCCAGTTTTACTTCTCCATGGGAAATTTGCATGTTATTGGCTGCCAAGAAACAACGTTTACTTGGATTCGCTCACAGTCACATTTTTTTGGTTGTTATTAACATCCGACAGACAAAGCACTTGTTGAAAGGAAATATTATTGCTTGATTTATGGACTTAGAGAAGCTGTGGAATAATGTTGTGCAATCATATTTCTAATCATGACAGAGTCTCTGAGTGTGGTCACATTGTAATAATGAACTACAGTATATTGTTTTCCGCAGTGACTAATCTAAACACCTCAATGCAATCTATACAGATCCAAATGGATAGCCCTAAAATGATACTATTCATTAATGTTTATATTTCAGCTTAAAGGGATAGTTCATCCCAAAATGAAACAGTTGTTGTAATTTACTTACCCTTTATTTGTTCAAAACATGTTTGACTTTTTTTCTTCTGTTGAACACAAAAGAAGATATTTTGAAGAAAGCAACCTGTAACAGTTGACTTCCATAATGTTTATTTAATCTACTATGGAAGTCAATAGTTTCAGGTTTTAAGTTTTCTTCAACACATCTTCATTTGTGTTCAACAGAAGAAAGAAACTCATAAATGTCTATAACCACTTGAAGGAGAGTAAATAGTGAGTACATTTTCATTTTTGGGTGAACTATCCCTTTATGTGTGAGAGTCATAACCTAGGCTCATTGTGAAAACTTACCGATATATACATTTCTAAAGAGCGCCAACTACGTCCCAAGAGCTGTTTTTTTTTTTTTTTTGCAGTTTTTGTTATCACGAATCCACCAGAGGCTTCCGTGTGAGCTTTATTTCAGATCTCTTAAATTTCTCTTGTGAGTGTCATTCACGCCTGCTGTTGTCGCATAAATCCACCAGGTGCCGCTGTTGACTGACCCACCCTCCTCCCTTCCTAAACCCAACCTATAGTGTTTATAAGCACAGATTGACCTGCCCACCATCTTCTCTAAACCCTTTACCACCTTTTCAGATTTTACTCCATTCTGTTTACTTGTTCATTTTATTTTACTTACTTTCTGGAACCGTTCTTTGCCAGACTCGAACCCCATCATCGCAGTCAACTTTTCTCTGTGTCTCAAGTCCGCTGACGTACATGGCGAGCTACTGGGCAAACTGGTAACCATGGAGTCCATACAGAGGTAAGCGGTCAGCTAGTAAGCGTGAAAAGGAACGGCATCATACCGCTTCGTATCATTTGTTTTAAAGACAAAATGGAGCCATACGTACATCTGGCTACATAATTCGCGATCTCCAAAATTGTATATATTGGGATGTTTTCAGAATGAGCCTACACTCTCAGAAATAAAGGCACAAAATCTGTCATTTGGGCAGTACCTTTTCAAAAGGTAGAATTTTGTTCCTAACAGGTCCTAATAAGGTACCAATACCTAAAAAGTACAAATGAGTACCTCACAGTAACTTAAAAGTGCAAAAGTGAACCTTAAAGATAAAAAAAATGTGGCAAACTTTAAATGTCAAAACGCACAGTGAAGTATGAATGTGGAAGGTAAGCCTTAACTTGAAATACATTAGTGATATCTTTTTATATACCCTACTGGACGGATCAGGAACAATATGGGTAAAACTATAGGGTCCTAGAAATGCCTCTCCAGTTTTGCAGGAACAAACTATTGTGTACACCTACCTTGAAGTCTGTGTAACCTGGAAGTTGAGTAGGGGCGAAGCTTTCTTTTTGCGGATAATTCTCTAGTAGCAAACTAATGGTGAGAGGGGTGTGGTTAAGGATATTGTGGCTGAATGACTTCAACTCCAAACATCAAAGCAAATGGTCAGACTTTGATTAAAGATTACTAAAACTACTTTTTTTTTCAGTGGATTAACTTAAATAACGGTGTGTGGTAGCAAAATAATCATTGTAAATTTGGATTTCACGCAGCTTATTTTTTAAAAAGCTTATTTACCTTGACATACAGTCATGAGCAGTGTTGGGGATAATGCATTATAAGTAACGCAGGTTACGTAATAATGTTACGCATAACTTTTAAAATTAAGTAATACTATTTGAGTTACTTTTTAAAAAAATGTAATTTAAGTTACTTTTTAGTTTAATTAATGAGCTTTTAAAAAAAATTTATTGTACATTAAAATTAAAATGAACGTAGTCACGTTCAGTGTTGTAAAGTACCAAATTACAAATACTCAAATTACTGTAATTGAGTTGTTTTTCCCAGGAATTGTAATTTACTAAGTAGTTTTAAAAATGTGTACTTTTACTTTCCTTGAGTACATATTTAGTGCTGTATTGGTACTTTTACCTCACTACTTTTCTTTCAACCTCAAGTCACTACTTTATTTTTTCTTGTCTTTTTCTTGTCACATAGAAGGTAAATCACATCATAATGAACTACCTCAAGACATGAGCGATTATAATTGCAGCAAACTGTTTGGAAGCATTAAAATCTCATTATTCAGAATGGATTAAAGAAAGGTACTGTACGAAATTAGCAAACAGATTGCTTTACACTTTCAAAAATCTGTATATACATGTATGGCTTGTATAGCCTTTGGGTCAGATTATCCTACATAATCATATTTTGATGTGATTTCTTTTAAGGGTAAATGAAGGTGTAGGCGACTGGTAGGCGTAGGTATGGTGACTTGTTAATTGCAGAGCTCCTTTATTTAAAAAAAAAAAGAAGAAGAAAAAAAGCCCCAGCCAGGAGTGCGTTTCCGAAAACCATCGTTGGTCACACTTTACAATAAGATTCATTAGTTCATGTTAATTAATGCATTTACTAACATGGACAAATAATGAACAATACATTTACTATAACTACAACAAACATTCGCAAACTGCGTCACAAACTTGTGCACTTGCAACTACACCTCTACACCTGTAGTTAGAAACATAGTTTCTGTCTGTGTTCTATTCCCAGTTATCCCCCTATGCCCTATTCATTTAGAACATTCTAACATTTAAACTTGGATTAATTTAAAAAAAAACATTGAAGTCGTCTCTCTTAGGTGTAATTTGCTTTCAAAGTATTTTTACAGTTCAGTTTTAGCAATCTTCATGTTTACAATTGCGCTCCCTTCGAAGTGCACTTTAAAAACATTGATGTCATTTTGAACACCGCTGAGTGGAAATTATGTTACGTCTAGTATATTTTTTACAGTCATTGCTCCAAAGCTTGTGAAAACAAAAAATATAGCACATGCTAATGCTTTTATTTTATAGTAGGTTATTTATTAAGTATCTGTACTGTATATGACATGGGCCTATTGATTAGAACATTTCTGCAGTGGTTTGCATGTGTCAAATTGTAAAGGTAGACTTTTACAAAAATTTTTATAAATAAACAATATCCTGCTTATTAATAAAATCATCATTAATATTATTATTAAAGTAGGATTTTTTCATTTCCTAATAAATAATAAATATAAAATTTCATTTTTTAATACCTATTTATTTATTTATTATTTATTTATTTATTTATTTATTTATTTATTTATATACGATATTAGAATACATGTTAGCTTTTGTAAGTGATTTCATGTTTTAGAAAAGAATATATAATGTTCTCAGTAATATTTGTAAAGGAAACACAGGCCCTATATGTGCCATTTACATATTTCATTTAATATGGAAAATAAATGTGCGTGTTTTTAGCACAACTAATATTGGACTTTTTTTTTATGCGTGTGCATGTAAAACAATATAATTTACATGAATAAACTATGGGGTTCTTCTCTAAAGAAGTTGTACCACCCAGTTTAGAGCATCATTATTGACGTTTTACATTATAACTAACGTGGTTCAAATGATGGATCTGTGACAGAGAAACTACAGGTTTTGGAAAACACTCGTCATTACATTGTTCTTTTCCCAGACAATGCATTGTACTATGATAGTTCAGCCACGAGTTACGTCGTTGTTTGGGAAACACACCCCTGGTCAGAAAAAGTAACACAAAAGGAACTCAAAAGCAACGCAGCGCATTACTTACCATAAAAAGTAACTAAGTAACACAACTAGTTACTTTTTTGGGTGGAGGAACTCAAAATTGTAATGCATTACTTTCAAAAGTAACTTTCCCCAACACGGTTCATGAAGGCTCATGGGGCTTCTCTTCATTATATATAATTTTTGTTCATTTGTTTGTTAAACTAAATCTAAATTTCCAATGCTATATCCATCAGCCAAACAGAAGAACATGTTTCTTTTTGTAACTTCCAGTTTTCAACATTTATTTGTTTCCTGTCCCACATTTATTGTGTTATTCTTTTTCAGTTCTCATCCAAATCTCCAGGCTTGTTCTCCGTTGCAAGTTTATTATAAGGAAACTCATTGTAATCTATTGCAAAACAATAAAAATAAAGCAAAGTTATTTTAGGTGGGGGAATGTGATTGCAATATTTGATATACCCCATCGAGCTTCCTTGTCTGGTAGTCCACACACAGGCAACTGTAACTGGTTTAACTTTATCGCAGCACTGTGTAATTGACCATTGTAGAGATTGAGGGCGAGATAACACGTGACACTTCAGGCTCTGGGGAACTTTGATAAAATAAACAACCCTCTTTCCTTTTCAGTGGCGGGTGACCCAGCAGAAAGAGGGAGGGATGGTGGTTGTGTGGCCGTGTGGACGTGGAGAAAACTGGATGGATAAAGAGAGCAAGAAGACTGCGGAGCAGAAAGAAAAACAGAGTAAAAGAAAAACAAATGCTTCTGACATCATGGAGTAATTTGGAAACTGAATGTAGGTCAAACCCAACCTTTCCTTGATGTTACTGTATTACACATAAGACATTTTCCAGACAGATCATTTGATCAGATGTCCATGGAATAAATATATAGATATATTCAACAGAAATTTGATCAAATCACCAAACCGCATGTTTTTAACATTATTCTTGAATTAAAGGTACAGTTCTTGTCTGTTCATTTACTTACCCTCAGGCCATCTAAGATGTGGGTGATTTACTTTCTTCAGTAGAACATTAAAGAAAGTTTTTAGCTGACACTGTGGCGCTTAATGATTGCCTGTAGGTGCAAACTCACAAAGGCACTGACACTGTATACAACTTTGTACATAGTGTGCTCACAGACAACCTATAATTTCCTAAATTTCAAGGTCCTTTTAAAGTTATAGTATTATGCTGTTGACTTTAATTTTTCACCAGATGTTGGAAACAACAAAAGAAATTCATATATGCAAAGAAAACAATATTAATTCGTTTACAAATTAAGTTATGTGTAATAAAATAAAATAACACAGGGAAATTGGTATTGAACACATGAAGAAAGGGAGGTGTATAAAGGCAGTGAAAGCCCAGACAGCAGCTGAAATCTCTGAGTAGTTATTCAGTTGTTCTATTCCATTGTTATTACACATAACAATTTTTTTCAGGTTTTTATTTTGGTTTGTTTTGTTATATTTGGTAACACTTTAGTTCAGGTCACAATTCATGCTATTAACTACTGGCTTAGTACCTGCCTATTATTAAGATATTAACTGTTTATTAAACTGTAAAACCCAACAGTCTACTTTATCAAATGAATTGATATTAGTTAACTCAAAATTAAAAGTTAATTCTATTCATTTGAAAAGAGTTTTGAACTCAGTGTTGAAGGTAATGAGGTATTTAATTAACTCATCACCTTCAACACTGAGTTCAAGACTTTTTTCAAATGAGTAGAATTAACTTTTAATTTTGAGTTAACTAATATCAATTTTTACAGTGTAGTAGTTTTTATTCTGCATCCCTAATCCCAAAACCTAAACCCAACTTCTACCTTATTAACTATTGATAAGCAGCTAATTAGTAGTTTATTAAGCTATTAGTGCTAGTTAGGTTTGGTAATCCTGTGAATTATGACCTAAACTAAATACCCCCCCCCCCCCCCCCCAAAAAAAAAAAAAAAACATGACGTGTTAAATACTCCCATTCCCCTACCAACCCCTCCCCCCCCCACCCACCCACCAAAATTAGACCAAATAGACCAAAATTAGAGAACACTTTTGGATTTAGTGTTAATCTGGTATATTTCACAATTATTTGACAAAGCCCATTAACCGGCAGCCTAACTTTTCTCAGACTTTGCAAGATGGTGAGCCATTCTAAAGACTGAAACCCTCTGACTGGTTACCCATGCCATGAAACACAAATGCACAAGATAATGTGGAGATTTCCAATGGCCAATTTGATCAGCACTACAGCTGGAATTGTTGTCCAGTTTAATGCTGAACAGGGTAAGGGTCTATCTCGAAATACAGAAGAAGCTTCTTTTGGCCCGTTTCCACTGAGTGGTACTGCCAAAATGGTACCCTTTTGGTGGGGGTGGTATATGACAGAAAGCTTCAGTCGATGACATTCTTGCTCGAGGAAATGTCAAAGGAAAGCAGTACGGGTCGTTCACATATCAAATGAGAAGCACTTCTCTCAAAACAGATGCTTTATACACATAAATACTAGTGTATAACTGTCCAATTAGTAACCTTTATATGAACATGATTTGATTATAACCGCAGATCAATGATAAATTTTCCTTTCCTCTTAGCAGTTCTATTACTCATTTACAGTAATACTGTAAAAATTGCCAGTTATACTGTAAAAATTCCAAGTGCACTGTACATTAATAATTATAATTGAGCTGTAAAACTACAGGTTTTGTGGATGCTGAAACTAAATGATTATCTAGAATATTTAAGAATGCGGATTGTGAAAGCAAATTCAGTGATGTACAGTATTCATCAAATGATGACGCTTTGAAGTGACGCTAAGGAAGCGAGGATATAAGCAATTCCATGCAAATGTCAACCTTGCCATTAAAAAAATTGTTTTTTACCAAAATAGAGAAACCGTATCTACATTTTTCGTGCAAGTATTTTACAGTACTTTAAATATACTCAAAAATGTCTCTGTCAGGGTTTTCAAACTATTAAATTTGATTTAGCAAAGTCACACAAGTGGCAATTTCACATCTGTCACATCCGTAACAAAGCTTTTTCCTCATAAATGCAAAAATGTCAAATAAAATCAATTATTTTATACAATAGTGAGCCAACTCTGATCCTTTTGATTAGCATTATTTCTTTTAGGTTGTGCAGTTTAATTCACAGAATTTCTACAAAGTGTTGTATGCTGTAAACTCGTGAATTTTTTGTCACATCCGTTACACGTTTAATTTCCTCATTTAAAATATAAAATATGTTTACTGATTGATATTTTTCTGATCCCATAACTCTGTGGTCAGTTGTTTTGGAAAATATAAAGAGGTGTTTCAATATAATGTTAACATATACTTTCTCTGTGAATTTATGTTTTGAGTTTTTACTGCAAATGTCACATCCATAACGCTGGAGTTGCTCATATATCATTTCATTTGATTTGATTCACATATTTTCCGTGTGTCTTTCCCTCTCATCCTGAAGGGGTGGAGCTGTAACGTAATGAGAAGAAACTAGGATGTAATTGAGTAATAAATAAATAAACAAATAACAATTGAGCATCCAGTGTCTGGACATGAAATTTGTAAGTTCACTGACCAAACTTCTCATCAGCAGAAAGAATGGAAACTAAAAACATTTGCTGAGGAGCATGTTGTGTGGTCAGAGAACTGGTCCGAAATTCACTTTAGTGATGAAAGCAAGTTTAATTAATTTGGGTCTGATAGGAAACATGTTATTCATAAACCTGGGGAAATAATGAACCAAACATGTATGATAAGTATTGATAAGTAAAATGTGGAGGTGAAGTAGTTTAGTGGTGTTTCTGCTGCCGGAGTTGAGCTTCTTATAAGGCCATGTGGCAGACTGAATGCAAATATTTATCAAAAGTTCCATCAGCAACATGTGGTTCATTCCCTGCGTTTATCACTCAATCAGCCTGCAGTTTTCATGCATGACAATGAGTCCTTTCGCACAGAAAAAAAAAGGTTAACGCACTTCCTTGAAGAAGAAAACATTAAAATAGTAAGTAAGTAATGTGTACTTATATAGCACATTTATTGTGTATGGCCATACACCCAAAGTGCTTCACAATCATGAGAGGGGGGTCTACCCATTCCACCACCAGTGTGTAGCATCCACTTGGATGATGTGAAGGCAGCCACAGGACAACGGCGCCAGTGCACTCACCACGCACCAGCTATAGGTGGAGTGGAGAGACAGTGATAGAGACAATTCGGTGGATGGGGATGATTGGGAGGCCATGATGAGTAAGGGCCAATGGAGAAAATTTGGCCAATGGAGGAAATTTCATTAAGGTTACACCCCTACTTTTTACAAGAAGTGCTATAGGATTTTTATTGACTACAGAGAGTCAGGACCTCGGTTTAACATCTCATCTGAAAGATGGCACCCACTAACAGTAGTGTCCCCTTCATTTTACTGTGGCATTAGGACTCACACAGACCCCAGATTGAGCACCCCCTGCTGATCTCACTAACACCACTTCCAACAGCAACCTAGTTTTGCTATGTGGTCTCCCATCCAGGAACTGACCAGACTCAGCCCTGCTTAGCTTCAGTGAGTAACCGGTTTTGGGCTGCATGGTGATATGGCTGTGACAAAAATAATGACATGGCAGCCCAGATTCCCGATCCAAACCTGATTGAATATCTCTTGAAATATTTGCCTATGTTGAGGGAGTTGTGGAAGACACTGGAAGCACATCAGACAAAGATCAAGGCCATGTGTTAAACATAAGGATTAAACATGTAAATAATTAAGTTTGTTGCACAGATATTACTATATTATCAGGAGCCCGTTTTATTTTTGTTTTGCCTGTAAATGTTTCAACATAGGCTCATTCTGAAAACATAGCCCTATATACAGTACATTTTTGGAGATCATGAATTATGTAGCCGAAGTACGTATATGTCTGCATTTTGTCTTTAAAACGAACACTATGGGTCGGTGTTAGGCCTTACCTTTTTGCGCTAACCAGCTGACCACTTACCTCCATATGGATGGCTTTACCGCTGTTAACAGTTTGTCCAGTAGCTTGCCATGTATGTCGGCAGACTTGAGACGCAGACAGAGGTGGGTAGATTATCCAAAATCTATACTTACACTGTAAATGCGAATAGTAATCCTTACTATCAAAATTCTAGTTTGTTTACTTAATTTTGAGCAAATAGTTGAGTTTACTAGAAATGCATTAGTGTTGCTGACATAGTAAGGTATAAAGTTCACATAACTAATGTAATTTGAGTAAAATTACTTATTATGGCTAAGCCATGCTGTTACGCATGCGTACTGGGTGGTGATTTCCCATCCCCCATCTCGAGTCACAACCAACCCCCAGCCAGCACCGCCATCGAAGGACAGGATTTCATATTGAGAAGATATACAGCGGTAAATCAAGGTAAACTTTTCATTTTAATTATTACTTTGATTTTATTTGTATAGTAACAGTAATCTGTTTATTTCATGTGCTTTGTGAAATTGTTTGCTGTTTTGTGAACTAATTATTAGCCCATGATGTTGTGACTAAACGTTTTGACCCACTGCACGTTATATACAATAGTATCTACTTTACTAGATTAGCTATTTTCAGCTGCCTAGTTGTTTTTAATAACTATTAATAATTTGTAGTAATAATTTGTAAAGTGTGCGTTATGCTATAAAAGAGCGGGCGCACCATTTTAAATGATGCAGAGAGAGCGAGAGCGCGCGCAATGGTCCATTCAAATAGATGTAACGTTAACACACAGCTTTAGGTCTACATTTTAAGAAAAGAAAACGAAACCGCATTTTTTGCCGCATTACAAATACAGTAGTTATGGTTGAACTTTAGTGGCGCTTGTTGTGACGAAAATATGCGTGTTTTAAAAAAAATTAACTTAAGAGGTAACCTGCAGGAAGGAAGCAGGTGAAGAGGAGATCAGCTGTGGTCCGCCGTCGGCGAGGGGCTCATGACCAGACCAGTCGCTTTTTTTCCACGATCGTCGGGGCTTTTACATTTTAAAGCAGTTTCAGCTCAAAATGGACCCGTGACTGTCGTAAGTAATTTAGGAATTCGATGCGATTACGATTCGTGTCACCGTATGAGGCAGAAACATATTTACACATGATGCTAAAGAGTGCTTATGCTAACAATCCATGTGAAACTAAAAGTTAAACTTGTGAAAATGCGAGAGAGATTTAAGTGACAAGTCGTATATTGTAAAAATCACATATTTATTTGTTTTATATGCTATTTGTCTTTTCTTCATGCCGTTTTGAAGGATTATTCCAGTGTTAACGTTACGTTACCCTTGAGTGTTTTTGTATTGCTGTAATGACAAATAAATCAGACGCTACTGAATATGTGTGATGGATATGTTAGTGATGAAATGGTATGACTCGTACAACCAAGCATAGAAACATCCCTTTGTTTGCTCTTTCAAACTTTCTTTTAATGAACAGGCTTTAGCAAACCTGTTTATTTGCACTTTTAAAGGTTTCACTTATTATAGACAATTTAGGGCAAATACATTTGAACAATTACAGTGTTGTTTGGATTGTATCACACCATTAGAGTATTGTGATGCATATTGTGAGTGGTATATTTGGTTTGTAATATCTTTATACCCTTTATTTATTTTTTATTTCAGACTACCAGTTTGTGAGCTGATATGCAGTGGAAATGTAAGTTTTGTACATACACATCAGAAAAGAGGGCACAACGTTTTAAACAATACCGCACAAGCCATAGAACTTATTCACAAATTGTTCCAGTAACGTTACCTTGTCTCCATACTGAGTGTCAATGTACTTTTAAATCGTTTAACGCATTAAAAGTACATTCATCAAAATTCTCAACAAAGAACTGCACGATTAAGAATAGTGGAATATTTTGTCCATTTGCATACTCATTTGAGGAGTAGTCAGAAATAGGGTTGTCGCGATACCATTAATTCATGTTACAAATTACTAAACCAGCTGAAGTATCGTGATACCAAGTAGTATTGCAATACTGTAAATTATAAATCAAATCCATAAAATAAAGAAAAATGTAAGAAATACTATATTTTGTTTGTTATAATAAACCTACTTGAATTTAATTAATAATTCCCTTATTATTGAAAAAAGTATTTGCACATCTCTTCACCTAAAATGTATTAATCCCAGCAAAAAAAAAAAAAACACAATAAAAAAAAAAAAAGATACATAAAGATATAAAGAAAAGAGCATTTTTTCCAACAAACTTAGGCTATATGAAGTGGTCAAAAATTGTTTCCTGTTGCTATTTTGGGTTTTTCATCTGTTTTTTTTTTTTCAGTGTTATTATCGGGTAAGAATCCAAAATAATTCAAAATTTCCGTTTATGAGTTATTCTTTTTAAGAGATTGTCACGGTTGTTATAGCTATTAAATCATATTGACAGGAGCAGAAATAAATGAATTCCAATTCGAAATGAAGCATCAGAAAATATGCAATAGGATACCATAAAAGGCGCACATTCCACACAGTTTTACAACCTTAGAATGCTCCGTAGACTATTAAAATACAATGATCATGTAAGCATTTTAGTGACTTTTCCACATGCAATATTATGTACTGTAGGCATACTGTTAATGACAATACTACCGACAATACTACAGTGGCACTGCCAGTATCTGGGAGCCATAGTATCACGATACTACCATATTACCAGTAAACCGTGCAACCCTAGTCAGAAAGTTCAGTGTCCTTTTAAACACTTCAATTGAGACAAATATATATTCCACTTTTAATGCACTTAAAAGCAAGGCACACCAGCAACATTGCCATGAGTATTTTAAATTGTGGGTTGTGTTTATTACTGTTTGGTGACACGCAAGTATAGCTCATGCACTCAGGCGGCAGGAATATTTGGCTGCTTATAATATTCAAGAGCATTTAAATATGTCATATTAAAGTGTTACATCTGTTGCTAAATGGCATTGCATAGTATCATTGCATGTGTTTCTGATTTCTGTTTTCTTTGTTTTAGAATTTCGCTTAGCCATGTAAATAACACTTCACGTTTTTGTGCACAACAGTGACATCCAGAAGGAAGTCTTAGAGGAAACACCAGCTGATACAAGTAAAACAAGTGCTGCTGAAGGTTTGTTTTCTTTTCAAAACATTGTGTGATTTTTGTGTTTTTGAATGTTAATAACGACTAATAATGTTTTTGATTAGATCTTTGCAGAATTCAATTAAATATCAGGAAGAAATTTGAGATTCGAGTTCTACTCTGCATTGAACACACACTGCTCGTTTGATTGAAATTTTCAAAAAAAGAGGAGGAAATCGCAGAAGAAAATTAGAAGAGATTTTGCAACAAGTTTATTCAAAGGTATTTTTTGTGACATCATCTTTGAATCATAATTTGCATTTGATTGTCTCCATTGGGTTATAATGCATGTCTACATGTCTTTACTTTTTCAGTTATCTGATGTAATGCTTGTCCGCACAGCAGTTCTTCGGGGTCTTTCATTCCTTTTGAGAGATGGGTCTAAAGATTTTTTTCAGGATGTGTTTTGTAAGTAGTATTATTTTTTATGCTTTCTTAGACTGGAAATGAAGCAGTCACTCCAGTTTACTTCACTTATTAAAATCAATTTCCAATTTTATAAAAATAAAACAAATGCAGTTAATGTAAGTATTTGAAAGTTAGAGGGATGTTTTATTATGCCCTTTGGAGCAAGAGCATTGCCATGTTGCAAATACAGCTTGTGATGTCACAGGGTCAATTAGCTTCATAGGCCAGTGAAGTAATGAAAGCATTTCTTTCATTTTTAAACACACTTGTTTTAAAAAAATGTAAATAGCTATGTAATACGTTGAGAGTAATATAATTTCTGTTGGAAGAACCTGCTGGATTAAGATGTAAAAAGATTGTGTTAAAAGCCACAAAGTCAAAAGATGCTCCTTATTATAACCAACCCTGTGAAGTCACCTGCTGTGGGATCGTAGATAGCTGCACCCTTGCTCCGAAAGCCATACTAAAACATCCCTTTTCTCTAAAATAAATAGTTATTAATAAATTGGAAATCAGTGTGCTAAATAATGCAAACTTGACTGACTGCTTTAATCTAGCAAAACCAAATCAATTCATGACTCGGTTCCAGATTTATTAATCTATATTGTTGTACCATGGTCTCTCACATTTGCATTAAATTTCTTGAAAATGTTTAAAAAGTACTTTTATTTCAGTTTGTTTAATTACATTATAGTGTTTCTTTAATTTAAAAAATCATTCCTATAGAATAGAGTCATGTTTTAAGTTTGGAGCAAACAAGCAACATTTGGTATATGGAGGAGTAGGAGCTAGGGTTGTCACGATACTGGAATTTGGTACCCATCGCGGCTGAAATTTTCAAAACGTCAATTTCCTGCTAACATTTTAAACACTGTTGAACACGTTTTTAAACAGTACTGTTTTGCCATTGTGTTCACATGCTTAACAGAAATGACACTCAACAGTGCTCAAATGTTAGCAGGAAATGGATGCTTTTAAAATTTCAATATCGATTGGTACCAAATAGTAGGAGTACAGGCAAATCCATCATATTGGTCTACATTGGAGAAGGAGCACCAAAGCAAGGCCTTATAAGCATTTGAATGTAGTTAAAATTTAACTACAAGCCTCCGTTGTGCATGTATGAACACACAAATAGTCATGGTAAAAAGCAACTAGTTAATAGGTTAATTGGTCCCTATACTGAAGTGTTACCACATTAAGCATAAGGAATTGTAATGTTTTTCACCTATGCTTTTGGTCTCCTGGCCACTACATGCTTTGTCAGTGTCATTTAGAATATCAAACTTTACTTATTTTTCTTTCTCTATTCATAGGATGTGGATGTAGAGTCTGACCTGAGTGCAGAAGATGTTGGCCTGCTGACTGTCTTGTGTGAAGATGTCTAAAGGACATCAATGTGGGCCATTATACAGGAAGGAAAAGTGGTTATGGACAATGTCCCTACTTTGCCACACACAGTATGTCTCCTTTTTTGCTTTGATTTACTCACTGAATTCGGACTACCCAAAGACTACAAGCAATGCATTTGAATTTGTTCAACGTGTGTTGCTTTCGCTGGGAGGGAAGCTTAATGTGTTTTTTTTTTTCTGTGAGTGCCTATATGCTGCTGTGATTTATGTTTAAAGGTTCTGGCATAATGGCATGTTTAATTACAAAGTGTTGCTTTCAACATGTTGCTGTTTTCAGTGTTATATTTAGGACTGCAGCATTTTTGTGTTTAAAAAAACTTTTTTTTTTTTTTACCAAAAAAGTATATTGTGATTTATAGGGTGGTCAAAAGTATTGTGTTTGGTACCAATCGGTACTGAAATAAAAAAAATATCCATTTCCCACTAAATTGCAAGAACTGATCGGCCATTGTGTTCACATGCTCAACAGATATGACTGATTAGCTATGAAGGTCATTGTTTTTACCACTCTTCACCTCTATTCACCTGGTGCAAAGATACAAAGACACTGGATCATTTCAAAGCACTGTCGATCAGTCAATCCATCAGCAGATGGCTCATATGTTAGCTTCTAAACAGGTCAGCTGATCGACATGGCTTTGAAACGCTTCAGTGTCTGTGTAACTTTGTTTGGACTCGGTGAAGAGTGGTAAACCAATGACAGTCACAGCCAATCCGAGTCATTTCTGTTGAGCATGTGAACAAAGTGGCCAATCAGCAGTGTTTAAGAATGAGCTCAGCAGCACTCAAATGTTGGTGGGAATTGTTTTTTAAAAATATTTTAGTATTAATTGATACCAAACTCAATACTTTTGACAACACTGATATTTTCTGTAGGAAAATCTAAACTCCACAGTCTAACAGATCAACTTTAAAGCTAAACATCTGTTCCTCTGTGAGTATCTATATGCTACCACGTTTAAATGTGCTGGCGCAATGGCATGTTTAATTACACTAATTCAAGTATCTTTTTTTCGAAGTATCAAGTATTTTAAGGGTTTCAGGGTTGTAAATTTTTTTTATTATATTTATTGTCTGTATTGCTGTTTGCAGTATATTACAGCACTTTACAACAGGTTTTTACAAAACTGTATTGTGTACAAGTGTATTGTGATAGTAAAATATCACAAGTGTATTGTGATACTCTGCTCTTTTTGTAAAATAAAATTTTTACATTTAAGATCTGTATAATGTCATTACTTGTAAGTTGAACTACATATTTTATGTTCAGTTTAATTGAAGAAAATGTGGAAACCGATTGCACGTAGTTTCTTTAGTTGACATTACTTAAAATGTTGGATTAAAACAATGTTGAGACTACTAGCATTCAAGATGTTAACTGAACAGGGTATAACAGTATTAGTTAAATAGAGTTAATAAAGTAATCTTACTATAAAACCCTAAGTAAGGTTACTAAATATTGACGAGTATGTTAACTAGAATTTTTTTATTAAACTAACTTGATTTTTACCAGTTAGTTTACTTTATAAGTTTTAGGTTTCTTACTTTAAGGCAATAATTAACTTAACGTAAGATTACCTTGTAAGTTTATGTTGCAAAAATAAGGCAATCGGTTTCCAAACTTTTTTTAAGTAAACTGAACATGTTAGAATTTACAGTGTAAGTAAAAGTACAAGTACTTGCAGAAATTTTTACTCAAGTAAAAGTAACAATCTTAAAAGTTACTCGAGTAAAAGTAAAAACTTTACAAGTTACTTTTTATTATACATATATTATATGGGATGACATGGGATGATCATTTTCAAGGTATACCGCGGTTTGGAAAAGTCAAGGTTTTCTGCTATACCGTTCCTAAGGTATATGTAAGATTATTTATTTATGTTTTTTTACGTTTTTTTAAATTTTTTTATTTTTTTTATTTAGCACAATAGTATCTCCAGCAGAAAAGATATCCAAATATGCTGTTTTAAATTGTATATGTGCAGGGCTAATCAGTTATTCCATTAAACAGCAGTTTCTTTAGTTGGCTCATAGTTACTATTAATTAGGTTCAAATTAGGATAATGTTGACACTTACCACTAAGTGTTTTTTTCAGGTTGGAGCTGGAATTCATGCTGTGATGCAAACTATTCTTGTTGACATCTAGAAAAAACATAGACTGAATTTGAGGCCGGGTGATCTGGTCTGATAAACTCACTGCACAGACAGCGTGACAATCCTCAGATGGCGATATGGCGGGACAGCAGTATAAACTTGCACAGCTTCCCAAACTTCAGCCATAATTCCAACATAGGCGCGCACGCTCTAACTGAAAGCGGCAGATGTGTCTCTATAGCAACCTCACAACCTCTCAAATGCAGCGCCTCGCTATATTTGCAAACAAGTCATATGAATCATATTTATTATAATTTAACAGTAGCGAAGTAAGAGTACTGATTTTTTTCTAATAATTTACTGGAGAAAGAGTAAAAGTACACATATTTAAATGTACTCAGAAAGTACACGTTACCCAACAATTTTACTCAAGTAAATGTAACGAAGTAAATGTAACTCGTTACTACCCACCTCTGGACGCAGAGAGGAGTTGACCACGACAACCGGGTTGGAGTCCGGCAAATAATAGTTCCAGAAAATTGGTAAGACAAAAACAGACGCCAAAAAATAAAATAAATGAGAAAATAACAGGGTGAGAATGTGGTACAATCTAAAGACGTGGTAAAAATCATGCGAGGTCTTTTCTTTTTCTGGATTGCTTTTTATAACTGTCGGTTGGGTTTAGGGAAGGGCGTTAGCGGGTCAATCTGTGCTTTTGAAAACACTATTGGTTGGGTTTAGGGAAGGAGGAGGGTGGGTCAGTCAATCGGTCAGTCAGTCAGTCAGTCAGTCAGTCGACAGCGGCCTCTGGTGGATTCACACGAGAACAGCAGGTGCGAATGGCACTCACTAGAGAAGTTTGAGATCTCAAAAAAGTACACAACGGCCTCTGGTGAATTTGCCAAAACAAAAACTGCAAAAAAGAAATAAAAAAATGTACCTATGTATTTGGCGCTCTCCAGAAATGTATATAGGGGTACGTTTTCAGAATGAGCCTGGGTTGAAATGTTTTTGTATTCTCAAAATGCCAGTAGCCTCTGGCTTGAAGTCAACATAGACTCATTCTGAAAACGTAGCCCTTTAAAAGTTTCTGGAGATTGCTAGATATTTTGCCAGAGCTACGATTGGCTGCATTTCGTCTTTAAAACGAACACTACAGGTGTACAGGTATGACATGGTAGTTTTTTCAGTCAGTCAGTCGACAGAGGCCTCTGGTGGATTTAGTCAAGAAGAGTAGGTGCAAATGGCACTCGCAAGAGAATTTTGAGATCTTAAAAACATACATAGCGGCCACTGGTGGATTCGCGAAAACAAAAACTGCAAAAAATGTAGCTCCTGGGACGTATTTTGCTCTCTCCAGAAATGCACATAGGGGTACATAACCAGAATGAGCCTGAGTTGCTTAAAGTGATACCAAAAAATGAAATTACTGTATAATTTACTCTCCCTCATGTGGTTTTGAACCTTTATGAGGTTCTCTCTTTTGTTGAACACAGAAGAAAATATTTTGAAGAATTCTGGTTGCTGGGACCCATCGACATCATTAGTATTGTTTTCCTACTATGAAAGTCAGTGGGTTCCAATGTTCAAAATATATTATCTTGTGTTCAACAGAAGAAAGAAACTCAAATTGAACAAGTGAAGGGTGACTAAATGATGGCAGAATCTTCATTTATTAAGGGACTTTAATGTTCACTTTAATCACTTTAATTCCCAGCTGGGTCAGTTGGCATTTCTTTGTGGAGTTTGCATGTTCTCCCTCTGTTTGCGTGGGTTTCCTCCGGGAGCTCCGTTTTCCCCCACAAGTTCAAAGACATGCGCTATAGGTGAATTGGGTAAGTCAAATTGTCCGTACTCTATGTGTGTGAATGAGAATGTGTGGATGTTTCCCAGAGATTGGTTGCAGCTGGAAGGGCACCCGCTGCGTAAAACACATACGGTTCATTCCGCAAAGAAAGTGAATGAATGAATGAATCACTTTAATACGAATGAATCACCTAAAATTCTTTTTAATGATCTACCAAAGACAAAAGGTCACCTGCAGCTCTAGTAAACAAGTAAATGAACAACAACGTTTCATTTTCTAGTGAACCATCCCTCTCATTCGTCTAGTTTGGCCTCTTCCTCCAGGCGAAAGAGCACTGGAACATCCAGCTTTTACGGCAATGTGAAAAATGACTGACTCACGCTCAGAATGTCAATTCAGAGATTGTTTTTCATCGACTGACTGAAGGTTACCTCTGACACACATGCATTGTAAATGTCAACATGCAAATCCTGGCGCACATGAGATTAGCACCACAGGGCAAAGATATGAGGTGGCTGTGTGTGTGTGTGTGTGTGTGTGTGTGTGTGTGTGTGTGTGTGTGTGTGTGTGCGTGTGTGTGTGTGCGTGTGTGTGCGTGTGTGTGTGTGTGTCAGAGAATCATCCTGTGAGATCACCGCCATATTGCTTTACTTTAGAAAAGCAGGAACACGTGTAATGAACAGGCCAAGATATGAATGCTTACAGCAAAAACCGCCGATTACACAAGGAGCTGCCCACACAAACAATATATGCCTAGCGGGTCAACATCATTTACTCAGAGGTATGGAAATAATAGTGTTGACATATAAGACTCCTTGGGAAGATTGTGTGTGAAAGGTTGATTAATTCTGGAGCGTCACGGATGCGTGGCTGTCAGTGCCTGATGGCCGTGGGTGGCTGAGCTGCAGAGAAACCGATTCAGATCATTAGCGAAACCACAGGTCATTTACTGGGCCCGCAGTGTGATCTCTCTGACACTATTCTTCAATGTTAAAACAGTGTATCCACAGCTTGCGTCTCCACGGGCTTCAAATAGCCCAGATGTGGAGGGCCTGGAGAGACTCAGTTCAGGGGGTACAACACATTAGTGTCTGCAAGAGCCATTTGCAAAAGTGTGCATGTGTTTTCTGGAAGTGCAGCAATATTTTAGTTGGATGACAGAGCCTCTGATATTTTGTTTGGCTATGTTGAACTTTTTTAGATCATTATGTAGACTATGTTGGAGGTGTAAATAAGGTAGGGTCACAAATATGTGGATCTGGAATTGCGAAGTGTTTCAGGTCTGACTACTTTCTGTTGTAGTGTTTGACCATACAATGGTAATCTATGGAATGTTAAAGTTTGGTTTGCCAAAATTCTTAAGAATACCTTAATTTGTTTTTGTTTTAGAAATGTTTATTATATATATATATATATATATATATATATATATATATATATATATATATATATATATATATATATATATTATTATTATTATTATTATTATTATTATAAATATAATTGCAGTTCAGTAGTGTTATGTCATTATTAATAATTATATTTATTAACAAATTACATTCATTAGTAGGCTACTTTAATTTCTCATTTAAATATGTTTAGGTTTATGGTTAATAATAATAATAATATTAATAATAATAGTAATAATACTACTACTACTAATAATAATAATAACAATAATAACAAATCTACAACAGTAATAATCTGTTGTTCCGTTTTTTTACATAACTACAAACTATTATTATTCTTATTATTTTAGAAATATAATTACAGTTCAGTAGTATCATAGCAGTATTAATTATTACATTTATTAAAGTTTTACATTTATTAATACTTTAATTTCTCATTAATTTAATTAATTAGCATTTTTATTGTTAATAATAAAAAAACAATAAAAACAAATATACAACAGAAATAATTTAAGTTGTTCCATTTTTGAATAACTACAGTTATTATTATTATTATTATTATTATTATTACAAGTTTATGAATATAATTATTTCAGTAGTATTATAGCTGACCTATTAAATTTATTCAAATATAAAATTAACTAGTACCTTAATTACTCATTTAATTTAATTAATTCGTATTTTTATTGTTAATAATAATAATAATCATAATAAAAATAATAACAACAACAACAACAACAACAATAATAATAATAATAATAATAATAATAATAATAATCATCAACAGTAATAACTGAGTTTTTTTTAAATAACTACAAATTATTATTAAAATTTTATAAATATAATTAGAGTTCAGTAGTATGGCAGTATTATTCGTTCCTTCATTCATTCACTTACTTAAACTGCCAACTTATCCAGCACGTTTTACGCAGCGAATGCCCTTCCAGCTGCAACCCATCACCGGAAAACTGGAGCACCCAGAGGAAACCCACGCAAACACAGGGAGAACATGCAAACTCCACACAGAAACACCAACTGACCCAGCCGAGGCTCAAACCAGCGACCTTCTTGCTGTGAGGCGAACATTCTAGCAGTATTATTACATTTATTAAAATAGGATATTTATTAGTACTTTAATTTCTTATTTAATTTAATTATTTTGTATGTTTATTGTTAATAATAATAACAATAACAAATCAACAAAAGCCATATTTTAATTTGTTCTGTTTTTGTTTTTTTAAACAAGTAATCCACATACATTTTCACCATATCATAATGAATATTTACCGCTAGAAAATTATCAAGTTACCTCTCCGTTACAGGTATTTCAATATTTCAAAGGTTATGTATAGGATAAAAAAAATTAAAATTGAATTATTGTTCAAATGTGAAATCATTTCAGCATTTTACCTTCCTTTTATTGTATCTCTTTTATTGATTTATTAATCGTTTGGGTTTTTAATGAGTCATTTTTTATGTAGTTTTAAATATGTAAGGATTGTACAAAACTGGGTTAAACATGGTTTGAGCACCTGTTTTGAAGATTAAATACATTATTAAATGCATATTATTTTTGCGTACGGCTGCACATTTTTATTTGTCCATAAATATATTATTATACTATTATTAATATAATCACAGTTCAGTAGTGTTATGTCATTATTAATAATTTAATTTATTAACAAATTACATTCATTAGTAGGCTACTTTAATTTCTCATTTAAGTATGTTTAGGTTTATGGTTAATAATAATAATAATAGTAATAATAATAATAATAACAATAATAACAAATCTACAACAGTAATAATCTGTTGTTCCGTTTTTTTACATAACTACAAACTATTATTATTCTTATTATTTTAGAAATATAATTACAGTTCAGTAGTATCATAGCAGTATTAATTATTACATTTATTTAAGTTTTACATTTATTAATACTTTAATTTCTCATTTATAAATGTTTAAATGTCAATTAATTTGACAATTCTACTTAAAGTCACCTGGGATTCTTTTGGATTTTAATTCTAAAGTTATGTTTAAGTTGTAAATGAAACTATTTGAACATGTTTGATGTTTGTATGATTTATTTATTCTATTTGTTTAATCTTCATGAATCACTTCAGTGGTTTTGTAGTAGATATATCTTCATATTCTATTCCTGTCTTCTGACTAGTGGTGTGATTTGTAGTGATTTACATAGCAGAGGGACCGATTTTCTAAAAGCAGCGCGCTGGCCCTTTAAGAGCTGAGAAACTGCACTTGACGTCCAGCGGACTCTCGCTTTGCCAGCAGCAGTCAGTCAGTGACACACACACACACACACACACACACGGACTCGAGTCATCTCTAAAGCGCACAGATTCTCGTTCAGTCGCTTCGTGTATTTACAGCCAGCACCGCGTAAACGACAAGTAGACAGAATGGGCACGAACGGCTTTTGTCGAATCACAGCCGTGTGGAGATAAGAGGGCGGAAACGCGAGTAAAACAGACCGAGGAGAAAGAAAAACAGACGAGGAGCGCGAGAAGGCCGAACCCGTTGAGGCAGCTGCAGTTTCTCGCGCGACGCTCAAGTGGATTTGGGGCTCAAACCGACAAGGACGAAAACACGGCCATAGCAAACCGTACATGTGGATTATTTCTTCATTTCTTTCTCTTCAGAAACTACATAAACGTCCGGTAGCGACAGACCATCACCTTCCGCGGAGAGGTAAGTTACTAAAAGACGCTTTGCTCACGAGTGTGTCTGCAGTTGGCCGTTTTGAGTGTGCCGAGAGTTCCTAGAACCGGGTGTCTGAGTAACCGGGTCTGTCCGCGGTTAACGGTCGTTATTCCGTCACTGAACCCCTGTTAGATTGAATGAGCGTCGCCGCGCAAGGCGGAAATCAATTTCTCCGTGAAGACTGGCCGGCTAGTTAGCTTAGCTAGCAATGATTGTGATTTAACGTTACACTGAATGATGTTAAATTCCGCCCGGCACACTACGTTATGCATTGGGTCAGTTTTCCAGCGTAATAATATTGTTTTAAGCCAAGCAGATTAACGTTATGCCATTGAGCGTCTTTCGACTGCTGAGCTAGCTGAGTTAGCTCGCTTTACGTGTTGTTATTGTATTGAATGCTTGGCTAGTTCTGTAGTAACCCTGCCGGGTGCATGCAAAATGATGAGGGGTATAGTTTCAGTCTGTTTTGGATATTTCTGCTGTTTCAGTCACATAACGTCCGTGATATTTCGTATTCATTTGCCAGCATTTCTTTGTTGAGTGTGTACAGATGAGGGTATTTTTACTCATGCAGTTATGGTTTACAAAAATAACGCGACATGAGGCTGGTCCCCAAGGAGCTTCGTTCAGAATCGTTTTGTTGTTGTTGCTTTGTCCAAACCTATGTAACTAGGTACATTTAATTATAATATTTATAGTTTAGATTGACATATACTAAACCCCTAAATAAAAAACATCACAACATGAACGCATATTTTTATAGAAAGAAACGTAAAAACAACATTTATTATTGACAACTACTATTATTACCAGCTTCACATTGTTCATTTGTGTTTTATTTAGAGCTTTTATTTGCAGAAAAATATCGATATTAGATCTCCATAAATCTTCTTCTATACAGTAAATGTAAGTAAGTATAAGTAAATTTTAGTATATGCATTTATATTATCCGTGCTGGGTAATGATTAATTGCAACCAAAATGATAGTTTGTGTTTATCTATTATTTTTGTATACTGAGTAAACTAATTATGCATGAATAAATGGTCAAGTGAAATGGTTTATTTAAGATATTTATATAAATATAGTTTTGTTTTTATTAAGCATATATATTATTTATATTTACCCATTTTCATGTGCTGCAAAAAAATGGTGAAATGTTATCGTTTAAAAAAAAATTCAATCAGTTGTTTTTAAAAATTTAAATGACACACAAATTAACATTTAATCTGTTTATTAGGGCTGCATGATATTGGAAAAATCGAACATTGCGATATCGTTTTTTAAAATTTTATTTCTATATAAATACAATTTCACTAGTTGAAACTATTTGGAAATAATTTCAAATTTTAGATTGATTGGGATGATTCTGTATAGCAGTGCATAAAATATAATAAACAATCTACAAGCATAGATAAATTCAATATAATCAATATTCAAGATAAATATACAAAATAAATAAACAGCAGTTTATTGTTTTCCAGAGAAGTCAAACCGTATTCCGTATACAGTAATTATATAATCAAATGTAAAATAAAAATGTAACAATTCGATACACTTAAAGTTAAGTGTTATTAATTTGTCAAAGTTACAAATGGTATAATTTTTTATGTCTGAATGCTTTTAAATCCCTAATAAATCCCAGGTCTCAGAAAACACTTGCGGAATGATCAATTATAATCCAGACTACATTGCGTATGCACACGATGTGACTATTGCGAATGATCACATTGCGATATCAATGCTGAAACTATCTATCTATCTATCTATCTATCTATCTATCTATCTATCTATCTATCTATCTATCTATCTATCTATCTATCTATCTATCTATCTATCTATCTAATTCTTTCTCAGAAATCAGGGCCATTTACTCACTCATCCCCCTCCCCCTTGAATGTTTATCCTAGTATACAGATAACATAATGGGTTAAAGACCATTAGTGGATGGGAAAGGCTTCATGGACGTATGACTTAACAATGTGTGGATTGTAAGCCCATATTTAGAGCTGGAGCTTGAGTAGTGACATACTGAAATGCAATAGTTTGTGAAAGACTTGACAAACATCAAATGCCTCAGTATTAATTGTTTTCTATGCAAAGCCAATACTGTGATTTCCCTCACTGTACGGCAAATATCACTTTTGAAAGAGGCCTTTTAAAAACATGATGGGCTAACATCATTTGCAGACCCCCCACCCCCTTCACAAAGCTCTCTAACACCTTCATAGCCCACTGATGATGAGGCTTTCCATGTCTCGGATGTTGTTATTAAGGGTCAATAAATCATAGTGGATCCCAAATGCTTGTCAACAGCTGTTGATTTGCACATGAAAGGCAGTGGAATGTGAAAAATGGAGGCCACACAGCTTAAGTGTATTAGTGTAATTGGACACGGGCCAGCGGAGAGCTTTTTTTTTTTTTTTTCTCTTGAGCAGCATTCTTTCCCACTGTACATTTGAAGAGAACAAAGCTCAGTGTCATAAGTAGACCAGCGAGATGCCTGAACCCAAAACAGAACTGGCCTCAGACAACCTCTTTGCTCTGCAGGGCTGCCAGGACTCATGGCCAGAAAACAACAGATTTGTTTTGGACTCGGATCAACTCCAGTTCCACCCCTCCGCTGTGTGTATTGAGTAATGATATTCTTTCTTCCTCTCCCCCCTGTCCTCAATGCAGATCTGAGAGCGTTAAAAAGAAAGCAAAAAGTTTGTCTTCTAACCATTGTCTGGCGAAATGTGTAGCTGGTTTAGCCCTTCATCTCTGTCTCTTTTCAGAATGCTTTGCACAAACTCTTCTGCAATGGTGCACAGCAGTTTTGCAGCTGCACGCTTTATTACAGCAGACCTTTTAGTTAATTCATGTCAGATGTCTTTTTTTTCCTCTCTCTCCTTATATGAACTCCGCAACATGCTCAAGTAGTATTCAGGGACAAGATAAGGAGTTGATGGCTTACAAAGTGTTTGTCCTTCACTCTGTTCTTCATTTTGATAAATGAGCAGCTACAGAGGAAATTAAAGGTATGCAAAATGCGCTCTGTGCAAGCAGACTTCTTGGCTTCTCCTCATGTCGTCAGTCTTTGTATCGACTTTGGGGGACCACTTTGCTGAGTTGGCTGCGCTATATTGGGTGGGTTTTGCCACTGTTGCAGTGCTGTCACTACAGGATCGGCTTTTGCAATCTGCTGCAGAAGCATTTGTCAAACACCACCTCTTTTCAAATATACAATATATTTTAATATAACATATTATACAATATTATGTAATATAATATAATTGTTAGCACCATTACGCTAGTCTTCAGTTTCACATGATTCTTCAAAAATTATTCTAATGCTGCGTTCACAGGCATGGGACGATAACTGTTTTCAAGGTGTACCACGGTTTGGAAAAGTCAAGGTTTTAAAACCTAAAAAAAAGTGTTTTTTTAAAATGTTTTTTTACAATTATTTAGTTTTTTTAGGGCAACAGTAACTCCATCAGAAAAGGACACGCCACATCAAAAGCTACTGGTCAGCACATGATTGTGGAACCAACATCACTACTTGCCATACACTTTTATACACAGATACACTTATTTAACCACACACTTATATGCCAATTTGCACATAACAGCTGCACATATAACGTTGTATATATTAATAAACATGTACATACACTTGTCAATCTGTATATTTGCACTCACTACTTCTATTTAAAAAAAAAATATATATATATTTATTATCTGTTTTTTGTCCTGTCTCTGTTATCCTGTTGCACTGTAGAAGCTCTGTCACGAAAACAAATTCCTCGTATGTGTGAACATACCTGGCAATAAAGCTCTTTCTGATTCTGATTCTGATGATTCAGCAAACATTTGAGAAACAAATTGCTTCTAAACCAACATCCTTTGTTGCTATGTGCATCCTATGTGCTATACACCCGAACAGTGCAGCGGCTTACTTTATATTGAAAAAAGAAAGATATCCAAAGATACCTTTTCAAGGTGTAATGAAATCTGTTTTGTAAACTAATTAAGATAGCAAGTCAATGATTTATTTGAATTATTTAGCCTAACATGTTTACTGTTCCAAAATATTATAAATGTTTCTTAAAATATAATATCTCGTGTTCAATAGGAAAAAAAGTTTCCCAGTTTACCCAGAAGAACTCATTTCAGAGCAGTAATCGCAATACTGCCGTATCGTGAAACCATGATATTTTTATCCAAGGTTTTCATACTGTCTTATACCGGCCCATGTCTAGCTCACACCAAACGTGACAGATAAATCGCACTATTTACGCATAAATAGACACGTGGACATTTTGAGTTTACTCGCTTTATTTGGTTGTCAAATTCGCTTAATTCGCGGTCAAATTCACTTCACAATATATGCAGATTCACGTCATATGCAGGGCTTGTGTCTGCCTGGTGACTGTAGCTTCGTTGCTAAATGGATAACATGTATTTTATAGAGAATGTAGCTCTGCTTTATGTGCTTTAGGAAGGCTGAAAAACTGTGTAGATTTATTCGGCGCTGTGTCTGAGTCCACTAGATCCCAGAACTGTGACCTTATTATCTCCTCCAGAAACTACAGCTAGATGATGGAGGCTTTCAACTGTGCCTCAGTCTGAGCCAAGCCCAGTTTGATCAACCGTTGTCCGGTGACGGCAAGACACCTCGGTACACCAACAACAGGCACCACGTCGTACATCACTCCCCTACAAAAGCAAGCTCATGGTTGGTTAACGTGGCACAAATGTCCGATGAAGTTCAGATTTTCCAACTCAGTCGATTCAATCAAAACACACAATACGTGCAAAACATTCAACTCATGTCAGTTTTTTCACTCGAATCGTGTCTTTCACGCCACTTCATTCACACGAATCACACCGCAGCCTTTTTGCATTGACTTTTAAATCACTCACGCTTGACGCTTCATCTGCGTCTGGTGTGAACGCAGCATAACATGCTGAAATGGTGTCCAGATCAGAGGAACATATCTTATTATTATCTTATTACGATTGCTTGTGCTTCCTAATATTCTTATGAAAACTGTGATGCATATTTTGCAAGTCTTTGCATATTATGGCCATGTTTGAAACAGAAATTCTTTATAACATTATTAATGTGTTTGCCATATTTAATCAATTTAAATAATCCTTGAAGAATGAAAAAATAATTATTATTGTATTTAAAAACTTTCAATACTTATATATTATTTATAGTCATGCAAAATTGTATGGTGCTTTATTTCCTGTTTTATTGCTTCATTTAAATGCAATAAACTATTTATAGACAACATTGCTTAACAAAGAACTTCATATTACACTTTATAGTTGATTAATCTGAGATTAGGTGCATAAGCATGTCTGAATATTGTAATTTCTTTCTGTGCAAATTTTTATAATCCTTAGTCAGTGAATGGCTCTTTTAGGTGACTACATATTCTCCTTTCACCCACCTTTGTGTTCAGTTTGGTTGTCTCCTATCAGCAGCAGTTGTGTCATATCAGGCACAGTTAGATAAGGTAGAATTGCTGTAGTTCCCCCAGTGGTGGAGTAATATCAGCATGACGTAACAACTAGTGCACGATGTGTAATGCTGACACTGGTGTGTTTGTTAGCTCAGTGAAGCAATAACACTCCATATCTGCTGTTAATGCCACCATATCTGGAGAGACGTTTAGAGATTAGAAGTTAAGGTCAGTCATGCATTTAGGGCCAACATTTTTTCCCATATGACCTTTGACATACATTGATGCAACCTATTCTTTAGGGCCTCTGAGAGTCACTTCACTTTTCAGTTTATGAGAAGTAAAATCATACTGTATTGTTGAAAAGAAGAGTGTTATTTCTGATTGCATAGTAATAGTAATCAAAACATTAAGGAATAATTAGTTTTTATGCAAAATGTGTTGCAAAATGTGCCTAAAATAATCTTGGTGTATGAATTGAGTCTATTAAAATTAAGCCTGACTGATCCTATTAGCTAAGGCACAGTTTTGGACTTACTCCCATGGCATCTGTCCTGCGCTAGAGGTGGTCAGTGTGTGTTCTGTGACTGAGTGTTGTAAACATGTGTCCACGGCCAAGTGTTTGATTGCTAAAAAAGGCCAGAGTAAATAGGCTGCAAATACCATTAAGGCTATTTGACTAATGGCCTCATGCCGAAGGTCGGGGAGCTTTTGTTTTTATTGCGAGGGATGTGCATTTCTAGTGTCTTTGTTAGTGGCTGCTGTTTTGAGCCATTAGAATGCATTATAAGAAGGTCATTTGAACTTAAGTGTCTGGCTGAGTTTGGAGCGGAGAGCACACCAGCATTCCGGGTGCTTCAAAAGAAGTCCTTGATCTGACATCAATTTTGTATATGGTCTGAATGGAGTACTAGTGCTGAGTGCCCCATTAAAGTTCAGTGTCTGGAGGTCTTGACTGTCAGCCACTCCCCGCAGCTCTTCACAGGGATTGGGCAAACAGCCACTACTCACCTTTCCTCTACTCTCATACGCCTCCTGTGTTATCTCTGCAGTCGGTTCCTCTTTTTTTGTTACACAAAGGTGACTTGCTTCACAGAAACACAGCTAAAAATAACATCACAGTCTTTTAGAGTTGTACAATTTATGACTAGACTATAGAGCCATCTAAGAAAACGGATACATGTGTATGACAGTTTAGTCCAAGCCCTGCTGTTAAGTTATATTTGATTTTACTTTTGACTGTCGAAGATGATCATCACATGTCTATCATAGCACATTCATTCATTCATTTTCTTTTTCTGATTTCCCTCTGCTTGATGCAACAGTTTTCGATGGATGGTCTCTCTTTGATGGTGGGAGTGAGCACACATCAGAACGGAATTTTCCTGTGCATGATATACAGAGATTAAGATGGGCCGTATGATTAGTGATGCATCGATACCATTTTTTTGGAACCAATCCAATCCCGATAGCAAAATTCGGAGTATCGACGATACAGATCCGATCCCGATACTATGCTACATGGCTTTTGTTCGCTTATAAATTACACAGAATATAGCGCACTCGCAAGATTGGATTTGGATCGGTACCTGCTGTACGATACCCGATCCAGCAAAAATATGCGGTATCGAACCGATATCCGATCCAAGTATTGGTATCGGTACATCCCTACGTATGATGGTATAAAGCGTTATCAAAAAGTTAATTATTAGCTGTAATAGACTTTTTTTGAATCATGTGAGTACTGTGACATGGGAAAAAAGTGAACATGGCTAAATCACCTGCTGTGTGCGTGAGCTTGATCAAGAAGCTATTCATGAGAAAAACTTTCCGATTCTGGTTGATCTTTAATTATGTGAACTTGTAAGCTGTGTGCATACTTTGTAGTTTTGGCTTAACCAAAACAAACTGATTGCTCTGTTTGCACGGCTTATTTGAGTGTGAACATTGTCAACCTAACTGTACGTTTACAGTACACCGAAGGTGGCAAAAGCATAAAAATTTGCTCTGGCCACCCTGACGACAACGCTGTCTGCCTTCCCTGCTCTGCCGGCGAGAGTGTCAAAATTAGACATGGGACGTTAACCATTTTCAAGGTATACCGCGGTTTGGAAAAGTCAAGGTTTTAAAAACGCATATGGCATATGTAAGGTTTTTTATGTTTTGTATTTAGTTCTTTATCTCCATCAGAAAAGATATCCAAAGATGCTGTTTTAAATTGTAGAGAAATCTGACTTTTTAAAACTAATGAAGGCAGCAGAAGTCAATAATTCATTTGAATTATTTAGCCTGACATGTTTGCTGTTCCAAAATATTTGAAATGTTTCTCAAAACAAAATGTATTGTGGTAAAAGGGGAGAAAAGTTTTTCTTTTTTACCCAGACATTTAAAAAGAATATATTTTAGATCAGTAATTACAATACCGTCAAACCGTGCTATTTTTATCCAAGGTTATCATACTGTCGGAATCTTATACTGGCCCATCCCTAGTCAAAATTCGCTACATTGATCTCATACTTGTATGCCATTGCAGCATATCAGCAAATCACTTACATTACCGCATAAAACATGCTTTCTAGCGTGAAAAATGTGAACGCTTTTTATCAAATTCATTTAACTATGGAAGATCAAGTTGTTGCGTGTGGTGTGGCTTTGCTCCACTTATCTAACAGGTGTCCATGTCTGAAATATTATATATACACATTCAATATATATTGAAATATATATATACAACAATAATGCACATCAACTCACCAGTAACTTTTTTTTAATGTATTTCTCTGTAAGAAAACATCGTAAATAATTAGAAATTAGGCAACTGCAATAATCAAACCCTTGGGAACAACTGTGGTCGGAATCAAAGTTCACAGGACTTTGTTCTCTGGAATCCTCTCAAGCGATGGACATTCCTATTGCTTGCTACCAAATCGCGTCATAGCTTATTACCATAAAGTTGACATGATTTCAACTCTCCTCAATGCCCACATCGGCAAAGACAATGTGCTACTCCTCGCCGCCGGCTCCCCTCGAAAATGAATGACTTCTGCCTTTGACACTCTCGCTGCTTTCAGTGTGAACTCACCGTAAGTTTTGTGTGCATTAAACAAGCGGGCCAAGAACACTGAAAATGTGGGGCTTGTTTTCCTCCAGTGAGCTTCAACCGAAATATGAATGTAATTTGGATCAAAACATGTCATATTATAAAAAGAACATGGTGTCGCAAAGTGTGACCATAAAAAGAACTGAATGCTCAAACATATCTGTTTTTGTATGCCTTAGGCTGTGTTCCACTTCATTTTTAAAAAACACACTTCCAAACTTCCCTTTACTCGTTTATTCGGGGGAATCCCCGCCACCTTTTTAAAGTGCATTCTACTTTATCAAGTGAATGAGTAGGGCTGTGCGATTTAGGGAAAATATCTAATCGCAATATTTTTTTTATTGATTTATTTTTCCACAATTTGATTTGCGATTTCAATTTTGTAGTCTAGCTTCAGCTCAATAATCTGTATTGTAGCTTCTTACTGCTATAATGCAGTTAGTGTTAGTTAAAAAAGGAACTGAAAAGATATAAACTTTAACATTTATTCAAATTTGTTTTTAAATATTCAGAAATGAATCATTCATTTTTCTCTAGAGCAAACAGTAAACACAAATAAAATGACTACCTTTCTGTAAATAAGTTCAACTCCTATTAGGGAGATAGTGTAGCTTATTATAAAAACAAAAACAATAAAATACAGAACACTCAGCAAACTAAAATGACTGATAAGACACAGATTGAAAAGTTCTGATTGGGCAGAACAAAAGTGTGCTCAATCAATTGGCCAGTAAGATTTTCACACACAACCATCAGTCACGCATTTGCTCTGTGTTGGGGAAATTAAATGATGCTTTTATTCCATAATGCAGCCTCTTGCTAACATTGCTATTCGCGATTTTGCGACGATTTTGATTAATTGAGTTAATTAATTTATCAATTAATTGAGTTTGATAAATTGAGTTAATTAATTGATTAATTGCACAGCCCTATAAATGAGGGAAGTTTTACATGACTGTACATTTGATCCCTTGATTTTGACCGAGTGAGTTGGCTATATATGACTCCAGAACCTATATGTACCAGAATGCAATGCGATTGTAACATCACTAACATCACAAATGAAGTTTTTTTCCCTCTCCGCTGTCGCCTCTGGCTTGCATGGTTCAGGATCTGTAGAGCTGCGCATCGTTGGATTTGCTCTTCAATATTTGCACTCTCAGTAGTGATTATTAAACCACACTGAACTGAGCTAAACTGAACTGAATTTAAACACTGAAAACTGAACTACACTGTTCCAATTTACTATGACCTTTTATGTGAAGCTGCTTTGACACAATCTACATTGTAAAAGCGCTATACAAATAAAGGTGAATTGAATTGAATTGAATTGAATCACTACAGTGTTGTTCCTAAGTGCTCAGAGGATTAGGGCATTCCAGATGTTTCGCCGGTAGTGGACACTTGTGTGATGTAATCAATGATGTACATCAGAGGGAACGAGATGGAGGGAAGTTAGCAAGTGAAGGGCATAAAAATTGGACTGGAATGCAGCCATAGTCATGATGTAGCAAATTACAGTACATAATAATACAGCCATCCGAAATGTGTCTTTGCACATCTTTCCTTGTTTGCGTCATGGAGGACCTGCACTGTTTGGGCTCCTCACATGTACGCTAGAACAATATCCTTTTAGCATTGATATCACAATGTGATAATCTGCAGTAGTCACATTGCAAAATTAGATATTAAATATTAAAAGATAAAGGTATTATTAAATATTATAGATTTTAACATTATTTACATGTTATTTTCACCTACCGGGCTATCAGCTGTTCAGAGCGGATCGCGACGAAGAATCAACGCGGAAATCACGCGGTGGCGGGACGTGCTTTTACATCAATGAAAGGTGGTGTACAGATGTAACAGTTTTAAAGAAGATGTGCTGTCCAGATATCGAAGCACTGTTTATTAACTGTAAGCCTTTTTACTCCCCGCGCGAGTTCTGCTCGTTCATCCTCGTCAGTGTTTACATTCCTCCGCTCGCGCACGCGAGTCTGGCGATACAGAAACTAGCTGATCAGATCACGGTGTTAGAGCAACAACACCCGGACTCTGCTTTAATCATTCTCGGGGACTTTAACAAAGCAAAACTGTCCCGTGAACTGCCAAAATATAGACAGCATGTTACATGTCCCACAAGAGACAGAAATATACTGGATCACTGTTATACTACAATAAAGGATGCATACCGCTCCGTCCAACGAGCAGCTTTGGGACACTCTGACCATTGTTTGATTCATCTCATTCCAACCTACAGGCAGAAACTGAAAACAGCCAAACCTGTATTAAGATCTGTGAAAAGATGGACTAACGAAACAGAGCGAGATCTACAAGCCTGTTTCGACCTCACTGACTGGAGTGTTTTTTAAGCTGCTGCAAACGATCTGGATGAGCTCACAGAGACTGTAACATCTTATAACAGTTTCTGTGAAGACGTGTGCATTCCTACCAGGACTCAACTCACATACAATAATGACAAACCATGGTTCACTGTAAAACTCAGACAGCTACGTCAGGCCAAGGAGGTTGCTTACAGGAATGGGGATAGGGCCTTGTATAAACAGGCCAAATACACACTGGAAAAGGAGATCAGAGTCGCAAAAAGGAACTATTCTGAGAAACTAAGGAGTCAGTTCTCTTCCAGCGACTCAGCATCTGTGTGGAAAAGTTTGAAAAACATCACAAACTACAAGACACCATCCCCCAGCACTGTAGACAATGAACGACTTGCAAACGACCTGAATGAGTTTTACTGCCGGTTTGAGAAAACCCCCCACACCCACTCTGAACTGCTCTTCACGCCACCATTAACACCACCATCCCCCGCCTCCCTCATACCTGCCCTACAGTTCAGTGAAGAGGAGGTGTGCCAGGTCTTCCGGAAACAGAAGAGGAAAAAAGCACCAGGCCCAGATTTTATAACACCAGCCTGTTTAAAATCCTGTGCTGACCAACTGGCCCCCATCTTCACCCTGATCTTCAACAGATCACTGGAGCTGTGTGAAGTGCCCTCCTGCCTCAAACGCTCCACCATCATCCCCATCCCAAAGAAACCCAAACTTACAGGACTAAATGACTACAGACCGGTGGCACTAACATCTGTGGTCATGAAGTCCTTTGAAAAACTGATGCTGGCTCACCTGAAGGACATCACTGAACCCTCACTGGACTCTCTTCAGTTTGCCTACAGAGCAAACAGGTCTGTGGATGATGCGGTTAATATGGGACTGCATTATGCTCTGCAACACCTAGACAGACCAGGGACCTATGTGAGGATGTTGTTTGTTGACTTCAGCTCGGCGTTTAACACTATCATCCCAAAACTTCTCCTGCCCAAATTAACTCAGCTCTCTGTGCCCACCTCTGTCTGTCATTGGATCAACAGCTTCCTAACGGACAGGCAGCAGCTGGTGAAGCTGGGAAAATTCTCATCTAGCATCCGCACAATCAGCACTGGCGCCCCCCAGGGGTGTGTCCTCTCCCCACTGCTCTTCTCCCTGTACACGAATGACTGCACATCAAAAGACTCCTCTGTGAAGCTCTTGAAGTTTGCAGACGACACCACACTTATCGGCCTCATTCAGGACGGTGACGAGTCTGCCTACAGACAGGAGGTTAAGGAGTTGGCTGTCTGGTGCAGTAACAACAACCTGGAGCTCAACACGCTCAAAACAGTGGAGATGATAGTGGACTTCAGGAGAAACCCCCCTGCTCTCCCCCCACTGAGCATCATGGACAGCATTGTGGCAGCAGTGGAGTCATTCAAGTTCCTGGGCACCACCATCTCTAAGGACCTGAAGTGGGACACTCACATTGACTCCATTGTCAAAAAAGCTCAACAGAGGATGTACTTTCTTCGTCAGCTGAGGAAGTTTAACCTCCCAAAGGAGCTGCTGAAACAGTTCTACACCTCCATCATTGAATCAGTCATCTGCACATCAATAACTGTCTGGTTTAGCTCAGCTACTAAATACGACGTCCAAAGACTACGTCGAATAGTTCGGACTGCTGAGCGAATCACTGGTACAACCCTTCCTACTCCCCAAGAACTGTACTTATCCAGAGCGAGCAGAAGGGCTGCCAAAATCACTCTGGACCCCTCACACCCAGCACACTGCCTCTTTGAACTTTTACCTTCTGGTCGACGCTACAGAGCACTGCGCACCACAACAGCCCGACACAGAAACAGTTTCTTCCCTCAGGCAATCCATCTCATGAACACTTGATGATAATAATTGCGGAACCAACATCACTACTTGCTATACACTTTTATACACATATACACTTATTTAACAACACACTTTACATGCCAATTTGCACATAACAGCTGCACATATAACGTTGTATATAGTAATAAACACGTACATACACTTGTCAATCTGTATATTTGCACTCACTACTTACTTCTATTTTAAAAAAATATATATTTATTATCTGTTTTTTGTCCTGTCTCTGTAATCCTGTTGCACTGTAGAAGCTCTGTCACGAAAACAAATTCCTCGTATGTGTGAACATACCTGGCAATAAAGCTCTTTCTGATTCTGATTCTGATTCTGATTTTATATTTGATTGTTCAATTTCTGTACTTGGGTGCTGTTAGACTTCCAAGAAAACCCATATAGCACTGTTTATTTCACTTTAACTTTTTAAAATTATGTTGTATTTATATATGCTTGTAATTTATTATATCTTATGTAGATGCACGGCATAGAAAAAGACTTGAAAATCTAAGTTGATCTAAATTAATTAAATCTTCCCAAATCGAGCCATTTAAATCATCCCGTGAAATTACATTTATGTCGCAATATGTATCACAGCAAAGAAAATATCACAATGTCAGATTTTTCCAATATTGTGCAGCCCTAATCTACGCACATATCCATTTAGCCTAGCACACACACACACACACACACACACACACACACACACACACACACACACACACACACACACACACACACACACACACACACACACACACACAAAAAGATTGCAGCCCAAATTTTTGGGTTGAATCCAATGAACTTTTCTAATCACCTCAAATTACATCAGTCACACAGACTAGAATATTACGTTAAATTTTGTATACCTAAAAAAACAGTTAGAAACCGATTAAAATCATTTTAAACTGATTAAAATAGATTACATTAGTAACAAGTCTCAAGTCCTCATGGCTTTATCATATCACCTTTTTTACAGTGCACACACCATTGATTTGGATGTTTAAGGTCTGTAATAAAATAGTGCCATGTGATTAGTTTTTTATGATGGTGTGAACACTAAAGTGAACCAGCCCTAATTGTATAATGTTGTTGTTGTTTTTGGTGTGCACTGAATACGCCAAGAGAATTGAACTACAAGTGAAACGCTTGATTCCGATCATTTCTGTGATCCGTTTAATCAATGAAAAGCGATTGTCTGAGCACATGATGAAGCTGTAGTGTATCGATGCATTCAACTATAGCTGCACGCTCTTCTGTTTGGATGCACACTCAGCCTTTGTGCTTTGTACAAGTTCTGTAGTCGTCAGCAGTGGTGTCAAGTGCAAGTGGCCTTGCAGTGGTGGCGGTCTGCGGAGAAAGTCAGCGTCTGTCTGCACAGCCACATCAATAGCAGCTGCTAGCTCTCTGACATTTTTAGTAATCTGGAAAGCAGCCAGTGAGCGGGACTAAAAATGTAGGTGTGCGTGTCTCTGTGTTCATGTGACATTGGGTGTCAAGTACAGCACGTATTCAGATAGTGATTGTGGTGTCGAGTGCTGGGTGATGGACTACACTGAGTGATAGAATGTAGTTGTGTGTTCTACTGTTACATGAGCCCTGTGTGTTCCTCAGCAAGTTAACTAGAGACATAGTATGAATGCGAGGCTCTGAAGAACTATGGAATTTGATGGTAAAGCTGAAAGAGCTTCTGAAGGATTTGTGATGTCACAGCAACCACTTTGAGTTCAGGTTTGTGTTTGAATAACAGGCTACAAATAAAAATGTCTGAGGTGTAATGCCAAAAATGCATAGCAAAATAGGTTTTAACATGCAAAGTGTTGATTTGATTGTTTACAGTTTGTGACATTAAGGAATTAACTCTTGCGTGGGATGTGAGCTTCCTGGTCTTTGAATACCTCCACCTCTCACCATTTTTGGTTTTTACTTCTGTCAAACACCATGTCGTGCTGAGTCTCTTGCACACACACACACCTAGCTGTAGTATACAGCATTGGTATGGAATGCTGAAAATGAGTAGCATGCTTGTTATTATAATTTATCAAAGGCCTATCGTTAAAACTACAAATATGACATGACGAATGATATATATATATATATAGATACCACAATCCCCTACAGTCCACACTATACAGTTTAAAACACATTATACATGACAATTCAGACATTTACATGTCTGTCTTGCATCTCTTGGTGTCCACTTTTTAAAAATCTGTTTCAATTTTATCTGAAACGCAACACCAGTGTTTCGGAACTTTGGACTTTGGCGTTTTCAGAATGCTTAGTTTTCTTTTTTTTTTTTTTTTGAGTTGATGATGCTGCAGTAGGGCTGCCTGATATTGTAAAAATCGGACACTGATATTTTATTGTTCTGCAATAAATATTGTGATATGAATATAGTTTCACCTGATGGTTTAAATAGCAATCTTTGACTTTTTCTCTGGAGTCTAACAGTATTTAGATACAGAAATTAAATAAACACAATGCAAATTACTTGTGTCCAAATATCTAAAAATATAGATTTATTTTCACTTTCAGAAAAAAGTCTAAATTAATTAAGATTTTCCTTAAAACAAGTAAAATACAGTGGTCCCTTGCTATAATGCGGTTCACCTTTCGTGGGCTTGCATTTTTTTTTGTGCAATTTGACATGCTTTTTTTTCTCTTTTCTCAGCGCATTGTGTTCTGCATCCTGATTGGCTTTAGACCACTGTCAATCATTCTCCTCTTTGTCTGGTACAGTACAGAATGCGTTCATTTTGCCATATTAGCATACATTTTTGATTGTTAGCAGTGTGAGTTTCAGTAAGGATGCTAAAAGGGTTGTAACTGTCCACAGCAATACCTTAGTAAAGGGGGTGACACACCAGATGTGGTGAGCCACACAGAGCCATGCAAACATAGGTTTCGAGATACGCAAACAGGCGCTGCAAGTCGCAGACTGTCTGCGGTGCCCAGCTACAACTCTGCACACTGTTCATATTTCTGCCACACCAGAGTGCACGTCTGCTGTGACCCCCAAGTTAAGGAGGGAGTCTGATAGTTTTGTGGGTCAGTGATTGCAGGAAAAAGAACATTACGCTGGATGCTAACATTATCTGCACAAAAGTTTTATGAACTTTATGAACATTTTGCTGACAGCGATGAATGTTTGAGCCTGACAACAGGGTTTGGTCTTTGTTTCATTCTGTAATACTTGACTTACTTTTTTATGAAGGTTTGAACTTTGAGAGTGTTTAAATATGAGAGAAACGTGTGAAAATGTTAATACATGTCTGAGAAATGTGTATGAGCAATTTCATGCAAATGTCAACCTTGCCATTAAAAAAATTTGGGTTTTTGCCAAAATACAGAAACCGTTTCTAAGTTTTTTTGTGTAAGCAAGTATTTCGCAGTACTTTAGAAATACTCAAAAATGTCTCTATTAATGTTTTCAAATTATTATATTTGATTTACCAAAGTCACACAAGTGGCAGTTTCACATCTGTCACATCCATAACGGAGAGATGTCACATCCATAACGAAGCTTTTTCTTCATAAATGAAAAAATGTTAAACAAAAAAAATCATTTTAGTTTTAAAGTGAGCTAACTCTTCATTTGATTAGCATTATTTCGCTTGGGTTGTGCAGTTTAATTCACAGAATTTCTGCAAAGTATGCTATATACTGTAAAATCGCAAACTTTTTTTTGTCACATCCATACCGCATGTTTATTTTCCTCATTTAAAATATAAAAAATGTTTACAGATTGATATTTTTCTGATCCCATAATGCTGGAATTGCTCGTATATAGTGTGTAGTGAGAGGTTTTACAGCCTTAACTTCTATAATAATCGTAAAAAATACAGCGGACTACTTTGTGGATTTCACCTATCGCGGGCTATTTTTAGAATGGAACTCCTGCGATAAACGAGGGAACACTGTGATCAGCTAATTAATCTAGTTTTAAGTTTGAAATGTAGACAGTTGGACAAGAAACCATACAAAAAATATTCCAAGAAAAGTATTTTTTGTAAAGCATAAGTTAACACTATATCGTCTTCATTGTAGAAATAATTCAATACAATTCATCAAAACATTCAGTGTGCCTGAATGTTTAAAACTCTTGAAATGCTCCGTCCCAGGCCTTAAAAACACATGCAAATGAATAAATGTTCACTCTATCATGGTTAAACTTTGCAGTGACTCTTAAAATCATGTGTTTTGGGACTCCTGCTCAACTATAATCCAGACTCAACATTGCGATGTGACTGTTGCGGATGTGCACATTGCGATATCGATGATGAAATGATGTATTGTGCAACCCTATGCCGGAGTAGTGGGGATATCAGGTGAAAGTAACAAATACTTACCTGTTGTTTTTAGAAAAAAATGTTGCTAGTGTAAAATATGAATGTCTGTTGCCTGTGTTTTCAGTTTGTCTCAAATGTTGTCCGTGTTCTCTGTGTGCTCATGGAATCCTTTGCACTTCGGCTTGAATATCAGGCTAGTGTTAAGGTTGTGTGGGCTGATTGTCATCAATATGATGTGTTTTCATCATTACCCTACAATACCCTTTGCTGCAGTAGTTGTGAGGGTGTAGTGAATTGGTGGTGACACTCTTTGCCTCAGGGTTTTGTACTCACTGGCCCATTATAAAACAGCAACTGCTTATGAAATAGGATGTGAGGGGTGGACAGATTTTTGCATAGCAGAGCGTATAGCAGCTGTGTGTGTGTAAGGGCTGGCGAAATTGACAGATGTGTGTGAAGATAGAACAGAAACAGACCTGCTGACTTCACAGGATCTTCTTTTTCCACTCAAGTCATTCTGAATGTTGATGCCAGCTTTGCTTTCTTTGCTTGATATGAACTATAGGAAATATTGAACGTGTGTGTTAGTGTTGAATGAGTCCCTGTGGTAACGTCATATCCATGGACAACTTTTTCTACGTACAGTTGCAGGTTTAAATCAAGTTTAAATGAACGAAAACTAATAATGGTGGTCAGTTTAAAATGTAATGAAGAGGAAAAGTAATCAAGTTGAGATGGAAAAGGAAAGGGTAAGTCAGTGGAACTTGCCTGTTGGAAAATCCCTCTGACACTTCCCATGTCCCATTGTTTTCTTTAGAAGCCTGTAGGATGTCCTCGGTGGCCCATTTAGAGATATGAGCTGGCTGCAGTTCTGCATTTGGGATTTAAATATATCTTTACCATCATCCCTTTAAACCTCTAAGTGCTTGTTCTTAATCTGTAATCAATTCTGTAGTCCTCGTGTCATTTTGTTTGAATACTCCAATGGTTTCTGTCCTCCGATTTCTTGTATGAGACCTATAACTGGAGTTTTATATGGTAGTTGGTCCCAGGATGAGTTTAGAGTGTGTGTATGTGTGGGAGAGAGAGAGTTTCTGGCAGCATAATAAAGTATTGACTCATGTGGAAGTGTGCCCATGACTTTACTGGAAGAGAAGCTGTGCTTTCTATCAGTGTCTGTTGAGCTTATACCAGCAGCAATTTACAGTGAGCAGAAGTTGACAGATTTTTCAATGGTAATCATCATCGAGAAGAGCACTGATAATAGAGCACTCCCCCCACTGCCTCATATAACGATGACTGCATTCTGAACATAGCCATGTGCTCAAAATTAATGCGGTTGGCAATGATCAACAAAGAATGTTGTTGTTGACAAAATTAGTCATGATTAAATAAATCTGCCAGTTGATTGAAATAAAAATGTGGTTATTCTTAATTATAGTGTTATTTTTGAGAAATATATATTCTACTGTACAATAGAAATATATTTGTCATAATTAGAACAAGTTAAACTTTGAATTTTGTCTGTCTGTCTGTCTGTCTGTCTGTCTGTCTGTCTGTCTGTCTGTCTGTCTGTCTGTCTGTCTGTCTATCTATCTATCTATCTATCTATCTATCTATCTATCTATCTATCTATCTATCTGCATATATATATATATTTTTTAATGATGACTTTCCCGTCTTACATAAATTCAACAAAAATATAGAAACTCTAATTCTGGGTAAAATGTCAAGTTTTAAAGATAAAAATGTGCAGCAAAAGAAATAAGTAAAGATGTCCACCTCTACTATTCATGCTGTATAGATCTCCTTACCATTTAATCAGTCCACACAATCATTTTCGTTTTCGCATATTTCAGCTTTCTCTTTAAATTGTGTCGTTTATGGTAGGGCTGCACAATATATATCGTTTCAGCATCGATATCGCAATGTGTTAATCTGCAATAGTCACATCACAGGATTAGAGATGTCAAGTTGGTATTATATTTAATCAGCATCACAGTTCAGAACTTGTGATTTTTGGGGTTATTGCGAAGTTTAACCCTATAAAAGAGTGAAAGATTTTCATTTGGATTTGTTTTTAAGACCTGTAATTTTGTAAGATTTAAATGAAGTTAAATCAAGAGATAAAAGTATATAAACCAAAATTAATTGCATTTAATTATTTATATAATAAAGAATCTTCTCTATATGGTGTTATTTTATATATTGTTGAATTTCTGTACCTCAGTACAGTTTAGGTTTTTTCCTGGTAAATATATGATGTAAATTCATAAATAAATTAATATTTTTTCCTGGTAATAATATTTCTAAATATTTGGTAAAAACCCAAAGAATACACAAAAAATAAAAAATAAAACAAAACAAAAAATCTGAAAATGTTTTATGTGTAGTAAAAATGGAATGACACCACGAGAAAGTACTGAACTGCTGAAACTTATTTTATACTTTATATAAAAGGCTTTTTTGGTGATGGCAGCTTAAAGACGCCTCATATGGAGAATGAAGTCACATGCATTGCTCAGAGGAGATTTTATTGATTTATTTTTCACAGACTTTAACAGGTCTTGTCTATCAAATCTGAGCTTTATTTTGTATTTTCTATTGGATTCAAGTCAGGCGATTGACTGGGCCATTCTACAGCTTGATTTTCTTTCTCTGAAAGCATTTGAGGGTTTCCTTGGCTGTGTTTTGGATCATTGTCTTGTTGAAATGTCCACCCTAGTATCATCTTCATGATCCTGCTAATGTAGATGTTGGGTTGAAGTAGGCATGTGCCGGTATCACATTTTCATGCTGCGATTAATTGATTGAGCTTTTATCACGGTATACGGTATTATCACGATATTGTAATTTTACTAGAGAAACAGGTAAAAAAACACAAAAAACTTCAGTTTCGTCAACTTAGTAACTTTAATAACTTTTTAATTAACTAAAAGTACTTCAAACATTTAAATACAAATAAATATAAATAAAACAATACACAATATAAAAGTAAACTTGAGCAATTATATCAAAGTGAATGTGCAAAGGGAAACCGTCTTCGATCAGCAATCGTGGAATGAACTGCCAACTATTCCAGCATGTTTTATGCAGCAGATGCCTTTCCAGCCACAACCCAATATTGGAAATCACCCATACACACTCATTCACACACACTCATACACTACAGTCAATTTAGCTTATTCAATACACTATTCACTCAGCCTATATTCAATAATAAACATAACCAAAACTGCCTGCTAATGCATGGGTAAATCTTCAAAGGGAACAGTGTTACATTTTAACCTTTCACCTCATCCTGCTTGCTGTTTCACTATCTAAACAATGAAAACATAATATAAGTCAAATTTGTTTCATTTTGATATTTGATTTACACTGTCTCTTTTGCAGAATATCAGTTTTAATAACCAATAATGGCCATTATAACAGTATAACGTACATTAAATTTAAACGATAAAGGTAAGCAATCAGTCAATGTGCAGATTCAGTGTATGTGGTTACATAAATTAATATATTAGCTTATCTTTGCACTCAGCCAAAACAGTTAAATGAGAACAAGTGATTCAAAAGACATAAGAATTGTTAGATAGAGACAACAAGATGAATTCAATATCACGTTTAACAACTATAGTGAGATGAGATCATCCAGCAGATGAACTGTCTGACATGCACTATACTCTCACCTGGGGTTCTCACCCGCTGAACTAGTGGCTGCAGCTCTGGGCAGAGAGTGTGTGGTCACGTGATTTGCGTTTTAGCCGTGTACTAGAATGAACAGAGAACTTTTCAGAATCGCTAAATGAAACGCCGGTGTGTTTCCCGCGATTTCTCTGCGCCTCCCTTGCGTTTCTTCTCTCTGACTCTCGACTATTTTGACAAATACACACAGACGACGCACGCTCACACGGAGTCCAAAATAGGAGTTTGTGATTGGGCCAGCCCAATGTCAATACCGAAAAGAGCCAATGGGCTGCAGAGTGTCACATGGACCGGCCCGGTCTGTCTGTCCGGGAAAAAAAGCATCTACTTTCAGAGAGTCACAGATCACAGCAGCGTCAATCAATAAGGCAGAAAAAAACGACAGGCTGCTAAGCCTTTTATGGGCCGATCAAATCATAAGACGATGATCAGCCCGGCCCAAAAAGTACGTCGGCCCACCGGGAAAGTGACCGGTCTGCCAGATAGCCAGTCCGCCCCTGTGTGTGAGGATTATAGTGCGGTGGCAGCGGCGGCGCGCACACAGGGCTTCTACATGTGTGGATTGTTTACATCAGAGTGCGCATCAGTTCTGCGCAGCATATACGCAGTGTTTCTTCAAGCGGTTGATGGAAAATAAGCTAAGGCACGTTCTAAGAATATAAATTCGGATCTATTTTTCACGGTATTTTGAAGTGCCCGCGATAACAATATCGTGCATATTCATTACCGTGATTTATCGCATTACCGAATACCGGCACAAGCCTAGGTTGAAGCAGCTATTATTTATTTACACTGACGAAGGGAATAACTACTGAGAGGTTTCAGCGGCTGTCTGGGCTTTCACTGCTTTTCTACAGCTCTGTGACTTTGTAAGATTTAAGTAAAGGTAAATCAAGAGAATATAAAGGTATATAAACCAAAATTAATTGTATTTAATTATTTATACAATGAAGAATCTTTTCTATACGGTCTTATTTTATATATTATTGTTGAATTTCTGTACCTTAATCCTGTTAGATTCCACAGAAAACCATAATTTAATTTGTATTTGTTTAATTGTATTGTATTTGATGCAGAGACTCCTCTATGAAACAATCATAATCAATGTAAAATTATGACTTCATTCCAAATTGAGTTATAAGTCATCATGTGAAATGATATTCATATCGCCGACAAGCTAAATATCGCAATGTCAGTTTTTGTCCAATATCATGCAGCACTAGTTTATGACCCTGCACCTACATTACTATAAAAACACTCCTACACTGTCTCCAATTTATTATTATTATTATTATTTTTTAATAAAATGTAGATTGATAAAAGGGTTCACAACAAGCAAAATTGCTGTAAGATTCTGCCAAATCCTGGCCATATCAAAGACATTCTGACTCGCACTGAACTAATATTATCACATGACTTCAACATTCTGGTAAATATGGTAGATCATTTGCGGGGGAATTATTACTTTATAGATTACAGACATGGCCGATTCACATGGGATTAGGATCACAGACAACCTCTGCAATTATTACATATGACTCGAGATCCTCAGGTAATACTAATCCTGCACAAACAGGGCTAAAGTCTAATCTGTCCTGCCTGTTTTATAATAACTCAAAAACATATTTAAGCTTCTCATTATAATAATTTTCACGCTGTGCTTTGCGGCATCACTTCTACAAATGATATGTCATATGAACTAAAGTCAGGAGTACAAAATTGCTTCATCCTCTTTTCTAATTGCAAAAGGCTGCAACTTAAGTCTGTTTGCACTGCATTTTTTAAAGCAAAGTGTTCTCTGCATCTGAGAACAGCTCAGCTCAAACTGAACGCAGCAGACTCCATCTCTGTATGTGCAACATGTTAAGATTAATTGACTTCATGCCTAATGATGTCTGTTTGCTCTATTTCATCAACCTTATCTGTCCCAGCAAACACTAAGATTTCCTATCGTTTTCAGATTCTCGTAATGCTTATCTGAACACTAGGATTTGTCATCAATATAACAACAAAGGTCAAACATTTAAATATTTAACTAGGGATGCTCATTTGGTTCATTTTCCCAACGACAACCGCTGCTTCTTAACTGCTTTTTATTTTATTTTTTTAATAGTATATAGGCCTAGCTATGAAATAAAAGTCTTGTGTGGAGAGATCATATGCAAAAATCATTCAAGTCAACCAGGATGTTTCTTTTGATTTGTAGATTGAGCCGATTTTATAAATTGTTCTTTTATAAGGACTATTAATAACTGCAAATCTCCAAATGAAAAATGTGTGGTTGGTTTGTTGGTTGTACATCAAATCATGGTTGCATGTGTTACTGCCCCACCTCGATTAATATTTGTTGCATATTTATGCAGCAAAGCTTAAAATATACAAAATAAAATAAAAAAAAAATTGTTTAACTGATACCATTAATCAGTTAAAAATGCATCCTTTCAGGTTAATCAGTCAGTATGTGCATCCCTATATCAAACCTGTCTATTCATTGCAGTTGAGTTGGTGTGTTTCAGCTTGAAGAAATTCTTTAAAAAATGGACTGAATGTGTGTGGAACGTTTACAATTTTATGGTGATTATTTTTTTTCTTCCTAAATGCTAATATCAATTTATAAAGAATGGTAAGCTGTTGTCCGCTCAGTCACAGTGTAACTAAAGAGAAGCTGGTTTAGCTGCAAAAAGCGCAGCACACCGTTGACTTCAAATAGGCTTCTCTGCTTGCAAGTGGCAATTGAAATTGAAAATGTCTAATTGAATCTGCGATTCTTGGATATTTGGAACAGATTCTCGATACCCAGCCTTACTGAACACACATTTACGCTGCCATCAAAATATTTGGGTCTGTAAGATTTTTCATGTTTTTAAAATCAAGTATAATTATCATTATCACGATAACAGTAATGTTCAGAGTATATTCTTTTACTCTCTCTCTGAATGCAAGGTGAATTTAATCTAGAGCTGAAAATAAATACTGATGACTGGAGTACAGAGGAAAATAACAATAAGAGACAGAGTATCTGCAGGTATTTATTCATTCATAGTGTCTAAATGTTGCTTGCACCTTGACAGTTTTTTTTAGATCAGAAAAGTAAATTAGATCACATAAATATCCGTTATTACCCGTTTCTTTTAGTATAATCTTTATATAAATAAATAATTTTGTAAACTGCTAATAAAAATAGCTTTTCTCTAGATAAATGTTATATCACAAGAAATATCAATTGCAATGTTCGACATGCAGTATTGTATATTTTTCCAGTTTTGTACAGCCCAAAGTATAATTGAGATAAAGGCTTTTACTGGAGTTTACTGGATTTTTTTTTTTTTTTGCCTTTTTACACTTATTATTTCAATAGATTGCTGTATATTATGTGTTTGAAGGCTCTGCAATATATTGTACTTATTGAAATATTGCAAATGCTTGCAACAAATGAGTAATTTAATACAAAAGTATCTTCATATGCTTCTCAATAGCGCACCCTCTGATAGAGCTGTCAGCACTAGTTATACAGTGGGGGAAATAAGTATTCAGCTCTTCATGTTTTTTCCTGTTAATAATATTTCTACAGGAGCTGTTGACCTGGAATTGAACAAGATTTTGGTAAAACCCCAAACAATACAAAAATAAAACAAAACAAAAAAATCTGAAAATGTTTTATGTGTAGTAAAAATGGAATGACACAAGGAGAAAGTACTGAACTGCTGAAACATATTTTATACTTTATATAAAAGGCTTTTTTGGTGATGGCAGCTTAAAGACACCTCTCATATGGAGAATGAAGTCACATGCATTGCTCAGAGGGGATTTTTTAAATTTATTTTTTGCAGACTTCAACAGTGTATAAATCTTGATGGTTCTGTAGGTCTTTTCTATCAAATCTGAGCTTTATTTAGTATTTTTTTATTGGATTCAAGTCAGGCGATTGACTGAGCCATTCAGCTTGATTTTCTTTCTCTGAAAGCATTTGAGAGTTTTCTTGGCTGTGTTTTGGATCATTGTCTTGCTGAAATGTCCACTCTGGTTATCTTCATGATCCTGCTAATGTAGATGTTGGGTTGAAGCAGCTAATATCTGTTTACACTGACGAAGGGAATAACTACTGAGAGATTTCAGCGGCTGTCTGGGCTTTCACTACCTATCTACAGCTCCCATCCTTCATGTGTTTAATACTTTTTCCCTGCGTCATTTCATTTTATTACAAATAACTTCATTTCTAAACTAATTAGTTTTGTTTTCGTTGCACATTTACATTTCTTTTGCTGTTACCAACATCCGGTGAAAATTTCAAGTTAACTGCACCTTTAGAAATATGTTTTCTCAGAGAAATGGTGACGTGTTGAATAGTTATTTCCCTCACTATATATCATTGCACATTTCTGAAGCCAAGCAGAGTGCTCATGCAGGTTTTCTTGTTCAAAAATAAGTAAAGATTTTAGTATGGATGGATGCTGAAATGCGACCAAGCCAGCAAGCCATGTTAAGAAAACACTAATAAGTAACTCCATTGTTTAGAGTGTTTTTGTTGACCTGATTGTTTCTGATGTTTTCAGGATGATAAAACTATACCAGTGGAGCGAACTGGGGGTGATATTTATCTAATTTTCACACAGTAATTTTTAAATAGATTTGTTTCAGAGAAAAGTAAGTTTTAGTTTTTGTTTCCCAGAAATATAAAAAATGTAAATATCATATTGAATATTGCATTATTTAGCATGCTATACCCACATAGCACTTTTCTTCAATATCGCCCTGTTCTTTTGGCAAAGCTCAATTTTCAGCTGCTCTCTATGAAGTGTGTTAGATTGTTGACGGATGTTATCAATCTTCAGAGCATTATGTTAAGATGTGTCATGATAATGGAATGCCAGAGGGTTGTTTGGGTGCACCTGTATAAACAGCACAAGCAACTATAACTGAGCTTCTCTCACTCTTAGTTAAGGATCTCTCTCTCTCTCTCTCTATCTTAATCTCACATCCCTTCACCTACTTTTCTCTCTCTCTCTCTCCCTCTCTCTCAGCCTCTCTCCCTCTCCCTCCCCCAAATGTTGTTTCTCTTTGATCTGAATTCAGTCTGGTGGATGTGTTTTGAATTTAGCATCAAGAAGTTTATTTTTCACCTGTACTGTACTGTCATCCATCAGCTCTATATTTGTGCTGTAAGGAACTAACTAAAGCCTCAGTAAATTGTGCACCATGTTTTTCTTTTATACATATATATATATATATATATATATATATATATATATATATATATGTATGTATGTATGTATGTATGTATGTATGTATGTATGTATGTATGTATGTATGTATGTATGTATGTATGTATGTATGTATGTATGTATGTATGTATGTGTATATATATATATAAATATATATATAAATATATATATATATATATATATATATATATATATATATATATATATATATATATATATATATATATATATATATATATATATATATATATATATATAAATGAATAATAATAGGTTTTCTCTCTCTCTCTCTATCTTAGGTTGCTTTATTGGCAAGTTCAGATTGCTCTATTGGCATGACTTTTTGTACAGTATTGCCAAAGCGTTTTAGATATGCATAAAATACGCTATGAAATAAATTAACATCATCAAATTAATAAAATAAATAGCAAATGAGAAATAAATGACAGAAAAAAAGAATAAAAACAGACAATATCTCAAAAAAAAAAAGATAATTATAAGTGTAGATTATTTAAATAAGGCCAATTAGTTGTTTAACCATTTCTAATGATGTACAAATATTATGCAGCCAGTTTAGATGTCATTTTGTCCCCTCCAAGTATATAGTAAAGCTTTTCTGAATCATTTATTTAAGAATGAATTATTTAGTGTTTCTCTTGCTCTAATGGTTGTTAGCTGCAAAGCTAAGTGAAAGTAGGTTTAAATAAAAAGGTAATGTAAAACTGCATACAACTTTCGAAAGCGAAAGCCAAATACCGGAGATTTAGAAACACTGGCCAGATGCATTTTTTTAAGTGCCAAAAAGGTGCATTTCTGTAGGTCTGTAGAGCACATGAGACTGTCTGTGAGAGAGTTGACAGGTCTCGTGTAGTAGCCTAAAAGACGGGTAAATGAGAGACAATTTTCCACTGCTTAATCGATCGTAAATATTTAGCTATCTTGGGCGGATATTAAAAAAAGTGTAAAAGGATAATTATAATAGTAAAAAGAAAAAAAGTGTTACCAAATATACTGGGGGGTCCGTTAATAAACCTGGCCCGCCCAAGTAAAGTCTATTTGTGGGACACACAGCTAAAGGATACACACAACATTTTTGGGGCAGAAAATTGTGGTAACAATTTACAAGGTATCATTTGTTAGCAAGCAACAGGTTATGCTTTAAGAATAAAAAAGTTACAAAAAAACACAATGCTAATCACACACAAACTCCTTTTTGGACATTTTACTTCATTGGAAATGACATTGTAATGCAAAATTTAACTTGAAGTTTTACCATTTACCATTTTTGAAGCATAAATAAAAAAGGAAATCTTTGTTAAAGAATTTGAGAGCCTAACCATTACTAGACGACTTAAACAAAAGCTATGGAAGCACATTATGTTTGATATTTAAATGTCATTTGCAAATTCAATTTAGTTTTTCCTTGTCGCGTTTCTGTTTGAGAGATTTATACAAAGAAATCCATGTTTTGCAAGGGCTTTAAGGGAAAAAACAAAACCATTTGAAAATCTCTTGAGAGATTTGGAGATTCTTTAGAGATTTGTGATCTGACTGATGACTGTGTGTTCACATTTCAATTACCCTTAGAAACATCAAATGCACTTATTCAGATGTCATCAATGCAGAGGTGGAGTTAGAAAAGAAAGGGGAGTGAAGATTGTGAGCTCAATCCTTAGAGAGAGAGTCGTCCTCAGCAACCATCACCATTGGTTTTATTTTTTTCCACAAAGGAAGAGAGCCTTGGAGACAAAAGCATTTAGAGAATTGACACTTTCCCAATTCCAAAGACCCCTCTCCCCGGTCTCCCTCGAATATCCATTCATAGCTTTACTGTAAAATCCTCAAGTGTCTCTCTCTCTCCAGACTGTGGAGGATATGAGCGCTTGGCTCAGGAGGAAATTCCAAGCTGCTAAGAAGAGGCTTGCAGGTTATTGATGGTGGAATCTCATTTTCTGCTCGGCTGCTGCTGAAAAATGGCTGTCTGAAGCAGCTTTGGCAGACAAAGGGTAGCTCCGCCGACAGCCAGCGGGAGTGTGTTTGGGGCTTGAAGTGCTAGGAGAGCGACTACTGGTGTTCCCCGACTAACTGTGTGTGTGTGGGTTTGTTTTGGTGAGGGGAAACGGCTGGAGATGTTTATCAGCCACATACAAACACACACCTGATGCAACTCTCATTCATCCTGTGGGAAGGAGGACTGTGTTTGTGTTGAGCAGCTTTTAATCTGCATCTTAATTTGTTTATGTAGGTTGTTTTTATTTGATGCTTGAGAGCATTCATCCAGAAATGTTTACTTGTTTGCATTTTTGTAGCTCGGAAGATTTGAATCACATTAACATATGGCTCATATCATTTTCTGAAGTGTGTTTGTACACTCATAAACAACTTGTAGGTATGCATTTTATGTACTGGGCTGGTCCCATTTTACTTTGGACACATAGAGCCTTAATTCTTCGTTATAAATTCATATAAAGGTTTTGGTTCATGGTGACATGGGTCTTCCATTTTGTCATATTTCAAAAGTGCTCTATTGGGTCAAGGTTTGTTACTAAGTACCTGCTACTGAAGGTCCGACTGCTCTGAAAAAATGCTCCCCACACCATTAATCTACCAGCTTTAACAACCAATACAATTAAATTCATGTTTATTTCTATTGCACTTTCACGATGTAGATTGTGTCAAAGCAGCTTAACATAGAAGTTCTATTAAATTAAACTGTCAGTCCAGTTTTCAGAGTTGAAGTTCAGTTTAGTTCAGTTCAGTGTGGTTTAAATTTCACTGCTGGAAATCCAAACACTAAGTGCAAATCCATCGATGCGCAACTCCATAAGTCCCAACCAAGCAAGCCAGTTACAAATTGAGAAACAATCTTCAACAATTGACAAAGTGAAGGAAAAAACGTTGAGAGAAACCAGGCTCAGTTGGGCACGAGGGAAAAGAGGCGGAGCAACAGACACCTCCTTTGGCCAAACTCCCTGTGCGGAGCTGCAGTCTAGGCACCGGAGGCTGGAGAACGCTGGACGTCCGTCGTGGAAAACTGCAGGTGTGAGTAAGGAACCAGTGGGTGTTCAGGCTGGCCCACGGGATTAATGTGAAGACTCTTCTGTCACTGCTGTCTTTCAGGAATCATGCTCTTCACTCCTCCATGACGACCACAGCATCTGCTCAGGATACTGCCTGGTCCAGGATTATGGATACCTTGGATTCATTTTCTTCACAGGTTTCGAATCGCATCAGTGGTGCTGCATAATCTCTAGAGGCCTCCTGATGGAAATGGAGAATAATGAAAAAAACAGTAACGTAGCTGCTGTTCATAGTGTATTTAAACCATAGACTGTAAAAGATACGGACGTATTATGCGTGACGTCACCCATAGTTGCAACCCATCACTGGGAAAATGCTTGCATGTTGTTTGCATCAAATTCTGCGGCCGTGAGGTAAAAAAAATTAAAATTTACAGCCTGCGCATGCGGTTTAGTTAGGGATGCTCAAAATGATCATTTATCCTCTAACCGAAAGCGTGCGTTTTTAGCCGATTGATGGTATTAGTTAAACTATTCAAAAATATGATTTTATATATTTTTAAAGTTTGGCTGCATAAGCAGCCGATCACAGCGAACGTGCTTTTTGCGTTGGGGGCATCTGTTGAAGGGTTTACTAATGTGTAAGTGTTTTACACGCTGCTTATGCGCCCTTGGCACCTCGCGGTTTGCCATTGCGTGCTCGAGCGGAAAAATTATGTTTCCTCAGTCGTGTCTTTTTCATTCTTCAATCAAACGAAAGCACTGCAGAGTTTCTGTTGAGGTCAAAGCAGGGTTTGTGTTGTCAAAGCGACTACGGCGAACTTTTAATGATGGAGGAGAGACTTGTGGTCGCTGTTTCAATTTATCCCGAGCTGTATTACTTTAAAGATCTTGAATATCACAATATTATTAAAAATGACAATTATGACATCGACAGCAATACGACTCGCGCACCATACGGGTCAGCTTATTCAGTCATTTCCTAGTAACATACAAAAGAGCACCGCGCTTCTATTTTCTTGTCAACATAAAAGGCAGTGTGGTGTGCCTCGTGTTTTTCGGAAGGAAAAGGCGTGCTCTTTGTAATTGGCCCCTAAATGTGCAACAAATGTTTCTTAACTCGCGGGACAATAACACGTGCAAACACACGTTTCTACAGATGTATTTTGCCAAAGAAGCAAAATGAAAGAAGGATATTTCACAGATGAGTTGACGTAAACCAGCGCTGATGCTGATGGCCTCTGTGCTGCCTGGAGCTGTGTCATAAACTTAACAAACAGGCAATTGATGATTTAGTGTACAACCAACAAACCAACCTTTTTTTCCATTTGGAAAGTTACAGTTATTAATAGTTCTTATATAAGGTCAGTTTTTAAAATAATCTACATAATCTACGAATCAAACATCTAAAGATTTTCTTGATTTTTTTATAGTGATAACTTCGCACCAAACTGAGGCTTTTATTTTACAGCTTATAAAACGTCTCTGCAAATTATTGCAATATCATATGTTAACAACAAAATTGTTATAAAAAAGTCAACATATGAGCCTTGAGCACTTGTCATTGTTTACTTTAACCCCTGTGAGTGTCTTTGGGGCTGTGTTATGTAATTTACCCAAAAACAGCAATGTTAAATTCCAACATCCGATCGGGAAAAGTTCCTTCCATATGCACGTCTCCATCAAGTTATGAGAAATACAAGGTGTGACTTATCAGCAGGTTCAAATGCGTGTCTCTCATGGAGACAAGTAAGGCTTGATAGCTCTAAATTGTGCAGTTTTTTTGGCGGGTGTACTTGTGCTGCCATATTCTTGTTCATTACATGAAAACTCTGCTTGCTATCATGTTGTTTGTGTTTTATGGCAATGTGTATGAAACTACAGGAGCCTAGAGGGGAGCATTCAGTGTGTTAGAATGAAAGCCCATTTTCATTCAAACAAATCAATGTAAACTACACATTTGAGTTAATCGATAAAATAGATTTATCACCCTAAGTCAACCCTTTTCCACTTTTCTTTTATTCAGTTTTGTTGAGCCAAATGAATTGGAGACTCAGTTTGCTGTTCTTGTCTGCTGTATTCGTCTGCCTCAAGGTTCAATGTGTTTGGAGATGCTCTTCTTCAGACTTTGGTTTTAGTGAATGGGTATTTTAGTTACCTTTCATTTGAACCAGTCTGACCATTCTTTGACCTCTGGCATCAAGTTATTTTCACTTTCATGACACGTTATTATAGACAATTATTGGGCTATTGTAAAAGGCCATGGTTCAGTGAGTTTTTTTCTGTTTGTCTGTTTACATCCACAGTTCTAGCTTGGTTTTGTGCAAATTTTCTGTATAACTTAATCTCTTAGTCTGTGTGTACATGTCAATTCATAATAAGCTTTTTGGAGGATTAAATGCATGCCATAACATGGATGCTTCAGGTCCTTAATTCTAATTGGCTTAGTCGAGCTCAAAGTTGTTGTTGTTGTTGCTGTTTTAAATTACTCTGTTAACACTCTTTTTAAACTTTTACTCTTTCTAACTCAGTCAAAGTGTATTATGTTGAGTCATTTACACATCATTATTACCCTGTTTTTAACAGAGTGGGAGCCAAAAGCACTCACTGAATGTTATTATCTTTATTTAAACTAAATTCATTTAATCTTTTGTTATTTAAACATCAAACCTAAAGGAGCGAAGATAACTCGCCCACGATATCTGAGAAGTGCCCTCATCCAAATGTGTGAATGAAAGCCAGGCTACGACATGCAAATTAACTTGCTTCTGAATATACATTGTCACACAAAAGATTTCCTTAGAACATAAACATTCGAGAAATGTGTTGTCTATAACTTTCTCAGTGTGCTGCATCTGTGGGTTGTTCGAACGTGAAAACTTTTTCCTGCTCGTTGTGTTTTTGTATATGTAAATCGATGGTCGTTCTTCAGCCTCCAGCGCCTAGACTGCAGCTCTGCACAAGAAGTTTGACCAGAGGAGAAAATGGTCATGCCCAACTGAGCCTGGTTTCTCCCAAGGTTTTTTTGCTTCACTTTTGTCAATTACTCCAATGCGCTACTATTCCAGCTTTTTTCCATTTAAACATGCACTTGACAGATGTTCATGTCTCTAGTCTTTTTAAACACCTCATGTTTTAAGTTAATTTTTTTTTTAACTTGCCCCAGTGAGCAGTAGGCCAATCAGAAGAGCTTGAAGGCATGGCGAGCATTGCAGGCTATTGTTTACTGTAGCAAGTTAGCATGACAACTGTTTTAAACCATTACTGAGCACTGCGTTTGTGTTTTTTAGGTGCAAGTATGCATCCTGTGTGAATGTTCCCTAAATTTTTGAATGCATTGGACATTTTGCAGTAAAAAAATACAATTTTATTCACTCCACACATGCTCCCAAATATATTTTGAGGTCACATGGATTCAATTTTGGCTACATGCATCCAAAACAGTTGTTTAGCAATGTTTAACCTTTAACTGATATAGTGAAGTTTATATGCAGCAGTGTTGTTTTTGATAATACTATTCAGTTTCTGTACCTGAAAACTACTGTTAGAGACCTAAAAATCTGAAAAGCACTGTTTATTTTAGTGGTAATGTTAGAATAGATTGCATTATATTACTATATTGTATTCATTTGTGCTATTGCTTGTAGATTTTTATTTTTTTTTTTTGGTTCCCTTTATTTTCGTTTGACAAAACCGTGACCCTAAAACTGTGATATGAACTGAACAGTGCAATCATAACACTCTTAATATCAGCACATCTGTTACATTTTTTTTTTGCTCTGTTAAGTTTATGAAAGGTTTATGTAACAACCCTGGTTTGTCTATAGTGCCCCTGAGCTCTTCTATAATAACTGTAAACTATGACGACTTGGTGCTTCTTGCTTTATTTCACGTCATCACTGTCTTCTAGAATAAGTGCATAGATGTGCACAGAGGCCAACTGTTGCCTGATTAATGTCAATACATTGCTGAAAAAAGATGAGCTACTTCTTAAGGCTTAGGTTGAGTTTAGAAAAAGTGTTCAAAGGCATTTCTCTCAAGTGATCATGTAGTTTAATATTTTATTAATTATAATAGTAAATTGTGATAAGCACCTTAAATTGTTAGGCCTTCTTGCACCTTTTTTCAATGTATGTCTTGCAAGGGATGCAAATGAAGTATTCTCCGTTAGTGCATTACTTTACAACACTCGTGTTCACGACATCTATGTGTTTTTGTAAATCTAGCATGACTGTTTTTTTAGGGTTTTTACTAGGGCTGCATGATTAATCATTTAAAGACCTCGATTTGTCTCTCCAATATGATCTTAATGGATCTTTTTTACGATTCAGCCTATTATAAATCAATTATATTTTACTTTAAGGTCAGAAATCTTCACATTATTTCAAATACATTGCTCAGCAGTCAGCATCCTGTATTTATAAGGTATAATTCATCCATAAATGCATTTTCTGTGTTCATGTAATGACGTTTTGGAATCTAATTTAGTGAACAGAATATGTATAGGCTGTAAATAACAGATTATAAAGTTGTAAAAAACGTTCAGTTTGTTGCACAGAGCAATAGTTGCACTCCTTAAGGCTGATTTATACTTCTGCATCAAGCGCATGCGTATGCCCTGGCGCAGCCTGCGTGTGGATGCATAGCCCTCGCCGTGGCTGACGCTGACGCACACCTCTCAAAAAATGTAACTACATGTAGCGCAAGCTCTGTGATTGGTCGGTTGGGAGCGCTGACAAGTGTGGGCGTGACTGAGAGCTACGCGAACCCTTTGGAGGGAGCGTTTACAAGTGTTGAGTCCTGTGAAGGAGCTGCAGATGGAAACTTTTGTTTTGCGTTTACCTTATGATTAAAGTTGTTGCACGTCTGCCAATTTCCACCTCAAAATGAGCGAGTTTGAGCCACTTGTACATTAAGGGATTGTTCAGAAAAAACAAAACACAGCGGAGAAACTGGAAACAGAGCGTAGAAGTATAAATGCATGGCAACCAACAAGGCATGCACCGTGGGTTGAAGTATAAACCAGGCTTTAGCCAGGAGCAACATGGGTAGTAATTAGGGCTATGTGATTTGGGGAAAACATCTAATTATCTAATTTGTAAAAATTTTGTAAACATTTTTATTTATTTATTTTTGACAATTATTGCGATTGGGATTTGATTGATAATTTAATTTTATAGTCAAGCCTCAGCTCAATAATCTGTAAGCTGTGGCAACAATTCTGCGACAGCTCTTAAAAATGACCTTTTTTGGTTCGATGTCTGTGACTATGAAACCAAAATATATTCATATTACAAAAGCTGTCTATTAATGCTTCTGAAGCCATAATCCCACTTGCCTGTTCTTACCTGTTTTTTTTTCTTATTGTGGGCGTAGTTCGGTTGCGCAATTCTGATTGGGCAGAGCGAAAGTGTGCTCACTCAATTGGCTAGTAAGACACACAGCTCTTGGCCGGGGAAATTAAATAATACATATTTCATACTGCATACTTTTTTATTAGTTAATCGCAACGTTTTAAATTGCGATTTGATTTCGATTAATCGTATAGCCCTAGTAGTAATTATAGTGTGCATGTATCTTTTTTCTCAAAGTGACGGCACCCATGAGCCGCACTCCACAGTGAAACTGAAAGCTCTCACATCATTTAATGATCACATCATATTTTAGATTTATGATTACAGCAAGCATTTGACATGTTAACAGTATCAGTTTAACTACTCTAACCTATATATCATTGAATGTAATGCAAGAGGGAATCTGATAATGACAAATGTCTGATTTTACCAGTGAAAAAAAATGTCTAATAATCTTGTCAGTGACAGATTGCAAGTCCACCATTCCAAGTTTATACAAAATGTACCATTTTAACCAACTGTAGAGCTACAGATAGGGCTAAAATTGTTGTTTTTATTGCTTGGAGATCATCATAATCTTTATTCTAAAGCAAAAAAAACCCAAAAAACAATTGTGATTCTCATTTTATCCAGAGTCGTGCAGTCCTGGCATCTGCATCATGTTACATCTGTTGTGTACGTTCAACGCTACCACCAGAGATGTGTGGAAACACCTTGTGGGTTGAACATGTGACCTTGATCAAAACAGACGTGGTATTGCTCTCTCACACAGAAAGACGCTTCTCATGAGTGATGCAGGCAGAGAGGATTAGTGTAGATTATCCTGCACATTATTGGTAAGTCATTCACTCAGCTGTTATGCAACACAAATGTTTCCGTGTATGTGCTTTTTAGAGGGATTGTATGTGGGCTTCTATATGTATTTGGCTGATGAGCATATATAACTGATGTCCTTTTGTAGGCATGTCTTAGGTGATTTGTTTACACTCTGGATCACATGCTGTTTGGGGATCTTCTGTGCGGTCGTGTTGGTTTTTCTCAGAAGACGAGTGCTGAAAATGGTCTATGTGTTGACATACAGGCTGGTGGGGGTTGGGTTTGTGCTTGTGTATGTGTTTTGAGAGGTAGGATGGTACTATGTTTGAACGCAGGGTGGAAATCCTATGTCTGGACGTCGGGTTGTAAGGCAGAGTGCTGTAAATGTGAAGTTAGTGTAACGACACAAAACCGTAGGGAATGGTGGTATTTCCCATGGTTTGGATATGTAGCTTTAAAAAATGGGACTAAATGTTTGACAAATTTCATTTGTCTCTCTTGTATTTTATTTTATGAAATAATTTCTAATAATTATTTAAGTATAATCATTTTTAAGGTTTTTTTTCATCTGCGAAGAGACAGGAATCGACAGAAAGGCGAAGGATCGTCAAAGGACCTCGAGCCAAAAATCAAACTCTGGTCACTATGAACACCGTAGTGCCACTAAGCTATTTGCGCAGACTATTTTATTTTATATTTTATTTCATCCCCACTACACCCAACCCTCGCTGAGCTGGGATCGGATCAGTAATTTTTTGCATGGGAGTCGGTTACTCTAATAAGGAGGCTAAAGACCATGGCCTCTAGCATCTGTTACTATAGCACCTTTGGAGGTCAGTGGCATGAGGTTTACCTGCATAGCACTTTGCTAGCTGGCCTCCGTTACACTCAACCCCCTAAACCTCATGCCCATCCTATACGAGCCCTCATGTGTAACCCACTGCTCCTACTGCACCCAACCCGCGTTGAGCTGGGATCGAACTGGCCATTATTTGCCTGGGAGTCAGTTGCTCCATCAAAAGGCTAAAGACCATGGCCTTTAGCGTTTCCCGCTAGATCACCTTTTAGGGGGTTGTACACCAGACGTGCTGCTTGTTGACACGTCGCACCAAACAGCACCATACATTTTTACAATCAGAATCAGAATCAGTTTTATTGCCAAGTGTGCTTCACACACACAAGGAATTTGTTTTGGCTACAGAAGCTTCCAGTGTACATAAAGTGACAAGTGACAACACAAAATAATAACAAAACAAAAAAATAAAATAAAATGATGAACATTAAACAGATGCGGTTAGTGAAGAAACCTGGATGTTGAGTTGTATGTACAGATTGTTATTAATATACAGGTTATAAGGTGCTGTGTACAAGTGCGAATGTAGAGAGTATTGCATTGTATATTGATATAAGGTGCTGTATACAAGTGCGTATGAGAAAGTATTGCACATATTTATTGCACAGTAGGGGAATATTTAACTGTTCATAAGGTAGACAGCCTGAGGAAAGAAACTTTTCCTGTGTCTGGCTGTTTTTGTGCTTGGTGCTCTGAAGCGCCGACCAGACGGTAACAGTTCGAACAGGTAGTGTGCTGGGTGTGAGGCGTCCAGAGTGATTTTGCGAGCCCTTTTACTCACTCTGGAAGAGTACAGTTCTTGAAGTGTAGGAAGGGTTGTGCCAGTGATTCGTTCAGCAGTCCGGACTATTCGCTGTAGTCTACGGAGGTCGGTTTTGGCAGCTGAGCCGAATTATTATAATCATAGATTTCTATCAGGGAACACACACACCGACGCCACAAGTCGGTGGCTGTCCGCAGCTCCCAGCTACAACTTAGGACACTGTTCACATTTCTTCCGCGGCACAGGGCGTCGTCTGAATAGTTTAATTTGAAATAACATGCAATTGTGCGCGTCTGGTGTGCGATACTTCCAACTGTCATGTGTCTGCGCATCCGATGTGCGACCCGCTTTAGTAGTCAGTGGAGCGAGATTTACATTTATAGCACTTAGCTAGCTGGCCTCCGTTACACTGAACCCCCTAAACCTCACTCCTATCCCGGACAAGCCCCCGCTTGGAACCCACCAATCCTACTGCACCCAACCCGCGCTGAGCTGGGATTGAACCGATGATTCTTTGCATGGGAGGCGGTTGCTCTAACAAGGAGGCTAAAGACCAGCGGAGTAAGGTTCATCTGCATAGCACTTCATTAGCTGGCCTCCGTAACACGATATTTAATTTAATATTTCATTTTAGTCCCTTTATTAATCGGGGGTCGCCACAGTGGAATGAATCGCCAACTTATCCAGCATATTATTACGCAACCCAACACTGGGAAATCATTCTTTTATTTATTTTAGTTATTTTTAATTCAGCTTAATTTTCCCTTTTTTAATTTGCCATCCAATCAGAATCATCTTGAAAATAATTAGTTTGGCAAAAAACTAATTTACTGTTCATTTTCTCACCCTCAGGTAATTTAAGATGTTGGGGATTATTCTTTTGTTTTCTCTTTTTGGCAAAATGTTAAACGATATACAAAACCTAAATTATCTTCAGGATCTGCATATAGTAATTTAGTTTTGCCTGCATTTGACGCTCAAAGTGCTGGTAGATGGTGACTTGTGTTTTGTAAATCACCAATGATCACAGTTTTCTTTAATGTTCTGCTAAAAGATAAAAAAGTTGCCTGCATCTTAGTAAAAATCTAATAAAATGACACATTTACATTTTTGGCCAAACTATCCCCTTTAAAGATGATTTATGGAGTAGTTTATCAGCAGTGTTGGAAGGCAGATGGCTGATGATGAGATTTAAAGGTGAATATGAAGCATCCGTCGCTCTGAATGTAATTGTAAGCAGAGCTGTAGACTTTTGACTCGAGGCCAGATCTGTTAATATGGATCAAATTGGCACGGGAATGCGGACAGTATAGAGTTCTAACTGTGCCGGAGGGGGGAGGGTGTTTTTATTCACAGCCCGTCACGGAGGTCAGACAGCTGCCCTGGACCGTGACCCCAAATAACCTACAGGGGCCACTAGCCGAAAGAACAATGGAGAGGTCAGATGAGAGGGGAACGAGGGAGGAAAGGAGAGAGAGAGGGGGTGGTACAGATGAGAGAACAGAAAGAGGCACTGAAAAGGGGAAATACAGTCTGTCTTGTCTGTCACACACACACACAGGTTTTTACACAGCAGGCTGAGTGGAGCACAATAACCTCTGAGGTCACAGAGTACATGCAAGCAGTAGTGATATTAAAAGCTTTGTTTATGAGCTTAGATGCAGGTGAAGGTGCATCCTAACAGCTAATGTCATTCCTATTGCATTGTGCATAGAAATGTGACTATAAACCTTGTTCCTTTAGATTTTACACATATACTGCTTGTTGATATAAAAACTTGCATTAAATTAGTTGTGAAGTAAAAAGATAAAAAAAAAAAAACAATTAAAAATGCTTGTCGTTTTTTTCAGATTATCAAACCATTTTTAACCAAATGCGAGGCTACATTCTACTGAGTTTAGCTAATAATCATTTTTGTGAACACTTTTGAAATGATAAATGTACATGATAGGGCTGCACATTACATCGATTTAGCATCGATAACGCAATGTGATCATTCGCAATAGTCACATGGCAGGATATGCAATGCTGCGTTTGTATTATAATTTGTCATTTGCATGTGTTTTGATGCCTGTGATTGTATGATATTAAAAGCATTCAAGGATTGTGACTTTAACAACAACTAATTTTATTGAATTACTTTTATTTTTGTTATTCAGTTACTGAACTGAAATGATAAAACACTTTATTTCAGTTATTTCTTTTTCTTGATTGAATTTATAGATTGTTTTGCATGAAAATACTCCCAACACATACAAATACAGAAATGCACTTCAAATAGCACAGACCACAACGAAAATGGAGGACCCCAAAAAGTTTACAGATTATTTATTAGATTTTATGGAGATGCTCTCCCAATGCAGAATCAGCGCAAATTATATAACATTATGAATTATTATTAAATTGAGATATTAAGTCATCCAGTAAAATTGTATTCGTATCACAATAGTTATCGCAAATTAAAAAAAAAATAATAATAACAATGTTAGATTTTTCCAATATTGTGTAGCCCTAATAAATGTTATGTTCTAAAATGTTTTATTATTGATAAAAACATTGAAGACCAGTTGGATGAACAAATTTGTTTAATTCTTACAATTAAAGTTGTTTTTTGTATAGTTATTGCTTTAAGAAAAAACATTCTTCTACTGTTACTATAGTAATATAGTTGTTACCTTTTCTGATACTAAAGTTATTTTGTACGTGATGTAATGATTTTAGTCTTCTCCTTAATGCTGGAATTGCTTGTATGTTTATGTTGTTCTGAAACAAACAAAAAACAAAGCTTCTGAAAAGCTGAATTGTAGCGTATGGTGTAGTAAACGAAACAGCTGCTTTCATTCACACAGTCATGCGTAACATGCAGGCCTAATTTTTTGGTTCAATCGTGAGTCTTAATCATAATTAGATTTGGTGTGCTGCTCTTTTGAATTTTATTCATCTTAAATTTGCCAAATTCTGTGAAATTAATGAAGCCAATTCTGTTTTATGACTGGGTTAAACAATTCCGTTCATGCATTCTGCACTGTGAAAATCATAAGACCCAATGTTATTTTAAAATCATTTTATTTTACAATGATGCTGAAAATAAACCAATAAAATACAACTGAAGCAGATGTGAACTAGATCTTGGCTTTTTAGCTTTCAAAATGATCCTTTACTGATGCTTTGTGCTCTAAAGGGCACCTGTGATGAAAATCATCTTTTGTAAGCTGTTTGGACAGAACCGTGTGTAGTAATTGTGTGTTCACAGTCATATTGGGGCGATATTACCACAATAAGTCTCTCGTTTTTTTTTTTTTCTTTCTCTTTTTTTAATTTCCTGACGTTAAAATAGGATCCAAATCCCTCCCATTTTAAGGCCCACTGAATTGATTGACAGCCGCATATTAACATGTCTTCGTAGTAACGCGTATACTCATATCAACATGACAGGACCTGCACAAAGCAACTGGGGTTAAAAGATGTGTTCAGCTCGCTGTGATCATCAATCATCATCAAATGGGATCAAGAATGAGTTTTACAAGTTTAAAACGTTTTTAAATCAGTGCATGTTTGTAATGAATTACAGCGATTTTTACCATCTTTACTTTATCACCACAGCCGCATGTCAGTACATTTATAAAAGAAGACGTATTAATCCTGGTTTGTGGACCTAAAATTAGTTTTTTTTGTACATTAACATAACAGATGTTCATACAGAAGTGGATATTAACGTTTATTCTGTCACATTTGCCCTGCAAAAACAGTGCAAAGTTAAATGCGCGCACTGGGTGTGTGTGAACTTGGTAATGACATTGTGTGTGACTCATCGTTGCGGAAAGGCTTGAATTAACTCCACAACAAATACATCAAATAATAATCATTGGTAAAGTTCTTTCTCACATTTCTCACAAACGTTACGGGAGATCTGCTTCCTTCATGTCTGTCACTGTGCTGTTTATCTGACGCAGCCAAAGCAGAGATTGAGGCACACTCTGACAGGAATGTGTGAACAGTGGGTGGGGGACTAGCATGAAAGACACAGGCAACAAAAACAGCTACATTGTGTTCAAAGCAGAAAATTCCAATATTCTAAAAGCTATAATAAATAATCTGATGGGTGTTTTGAGCTGAAACTTTACAGACACATTCTGGAGATATTTATCTTAAAATCTTGATAAAGGGGTAAATAGGTGCCCTTTAAAACCGTAAGAACAAAAACATTTGTTGGCCATCCTCATTCTGTGACATTATTCAACTACTGGATTTAGCTGTTCCTCATTCAGAACAATATCTTTCATTCCAGAATATGGGAGTTCCATTCAACACAAGGCTTGAAAAGGCAAAAAAAGATGATCTGCGATGAGTTGCTGATTTGGAAAAAGACTGATCCCTCTAGGCAGAATGTGAAGGACGAGCTGTGTGCTCTTCTGGCCACAAGACGTTCCCTTTCCACCACCATGATGTACCGTCTGTCTGCAGAGGATAGAAATTAGATTGACAACATTTCCACAGTCTAAATGGGGTGCGCTAATTAATACACAACATGCTTCGCAGAGAGTGTCAGATTCAAACTAAAAGCCAGACTGAACATTCAGGCTTTAATGCTGAAGGTGGGAAATTAGAGGCGATAATGACACCCCACTGATTGAAGTGGCATTTTTGTGCCTTGGGATTATGGGAGATGTCTTGGGATAGATGAATGATGCAGATGGATGGGAACGCACACACACACACACAACGTCATGCTGTCTCTGACATTACTGGGCCAGCAGGAGGGACCTGATCGCGGCTCATCTGCTAATGCCTTTCTTCCAGGCCTCACGTTTATTACATCCATCATGACCCACAGGAGAAACCGGGGCTCCGCTTTTGTAAGAGTCAATAACAGACGAGATGTCAGAAGCTTAAAATGCACGTGAGAGATACACAGTGGTTAATTGTAGGCAGTTAGCTCTGGTTCTTTCCAGTTCTTTCAAGCTGTGTGTGCATGTTTATCAGCAGGATGAGGGACTGGAAAAAGGTAGGAAGAGAGATGTAACACAAGAGCCAGGCGGAGGGAAAGAAAGGGAGAGAGATCACACAAAAAGCCAGCCACTCCTGGAAGGGGAGAAGAAAGAGTTGGGATTGAGTGAGCACTGTGATTGAAAGAGGGAAGAAGGAAAGAAAAGAAGAGAGAGAGAGGGAGCGAGGGGTAAGTGAGTTCATTCGTGCTGTTGGCAGGCAGCCATGAGCTTGCCTGTGGGTGTCTGTATCTGTGCCAGGGCATGTGTTTCCCCTTCTGTCTGAAGGCCTAGTCTTTCTCTCTCATACAGAGCGATATCTCCTGGTTCTCATTCCACTGGAGCAGTTTCCAGGTCTTTTACTGCTTCTACTCTCTTTTCTCTCTTCCTTTTTTTACTCCTTGTCTTTTACGTTCTCTGTCGTAGCTGTTGTGGTTTTTCGTTCACAAAGCTGCCAGAGAACAGTGGTAAGTTTGTTTCCAGATTTCCACAGTTCACGCTGTGCCAGTAGATCAGCCAAATCCGACACGTGTGGGTTTCACACCCAATGTCTTCCTTTTGAAATAAATCTTCATTCTCCTGGACTCATCTTGGAGAGGCTGGTCGGTGAAGCCTGTGATTAAGCCCGTAGTGAAAAGCTGGCCTGATTTGTTAAGATGAGCACTAGTGCTGCACGATATTGGAAAAATCTAACTTTGCGATTTTTTTTTTTTAAATTTTATATATGAATCAAATGTCACTAAATGACTTAATATCTCTATTTGGAAAGAATTTATAATGTTAGATCGGTTGGCATGATTCTGTAGTGGGAGTGCATCTCCATAAAACCTAATAAACAATCTATAAACATTTTGGGGTCCCCCGACACATTTTCGTTGTGGTCTGTGCTATTTGCAGTGCATTTCTGTATTTGCATGTGGTGTGAGTATTTTCATGCATAACAATCTGTAAATACAATCAGGAAAAAATAAGATTGAAATTGTTTTATCGTTTCCCGAGTCTAACAGTATTCAAGTACAGTAATTGAATGATACAAATCAAAATAATTCAGTATAATTAATTGTAGTTAAGGTCACAAACGATCCAATTTATTATGCCTGAATGGTTTTAAAATCATTATACATTCCTAGGCATCAAAAACAGATGCAAATGATTAGAGATGTAACGAGTCACGACTCTCAATTCATTACGATTCACGATACTAATCTCCCGATTCACAATTTAGTCATGATTTTTAAACAAAATTATTTGAAACAAATTTAAGGTAAAGAGACCTTTCTTTGTTTTTTTCTAAAATGCTACACATTTTTTGCTAAATAATATAGGGCTGCAACAACGAATCGATAAAAATCGATTACTTAAAGCGTTGGCAACGAATTTCATAATCGATTTGTTGTGTTGCGCGACATGGGAATGTTTGACTATTTAAAAACACTTTAGTTCCGCGCGGAGTGAACACGGTCTCTATCCCGCACTGATACAGCATCCGGACCCTCAAAGACAGGGATGAGGAGGAAGGGAGTTCAACAGCAGGGTCCTACTTTTGTTCCGTTTTGAAGTGAGGACCGTAAAGTCCCTGGTGCTGATGTTTTACTCGTTATCCAGCTTGACAAGCATGACAAGTTAGCTTTAGAGCGCCAACTGAGAAAATCAAACAAAGTTTTGGCGGGTTGTCTGGCGCTGAGCCAGAGCGAGCTCTCAGTAAGGGACTATCGGAAAAGTGCTTCTTTTTTCGTTTTTTTTCGAAAACAAAATCAAATTAACCCCACTGAGAAAGACGTGTCATATTATCACAATTATGCAGCGTTTCAAGTAAACATGGCGATGCCCATCTCACGTTATAGAGCACGATCACTTACACGTTTATGTGAACTGCTAAAACTTCTGTTTGAGATTATATCTCATTAAGAATATTTTTCTTACCCAATTCACAAATAATTTAACTTGTTTTAAACAAACAATAACTTAATTTTGAGGTGTTTTTTTTTCAGAAAACAAGACATAATTTCATATGCTATTTCATGTGCCTAGAATGTATCTTGATTTAAAAATATTTAGATATTTGGATTGAAAACAGGACAAAACTACTTAGTTGTATTATTATTATTATTATTATTATTATAATAACACCTCAGGGATGAGCTTTTTTGAATAAACGGTTGAAAATTAATGCTTTTCTTTTTTAAAAATCCGGATTATCGATTAATAGAAAAATTTCCCCCCGACAGATTAATCGATTATTAAAACAATCGTTAGATGCAGCCCTAAAATAATATATGTTCTGCCATAACTAAACTGCTATTTAAAAAAAAAAAAAGAACAATACAAACTAAAGAAGATTCATTAATATAAACAAACTAAAACTGTTTTTGCACATTTACAGTGTCCCCTGCTAATGAAAAAACTCTTTCACTTGGGACTGAGATGGCTGGTGTGGAGAGGAAAGCCTTTCCTAAATCAGAGAGCAGAATGTACAGAGGTGGTCAATAGGCCCTCTGCTCCAGGGGCTGGCATAAAATACTGATTATAAAATAAATAATTATATAGTCCAATAGAGACTTGAACATGATTATGAAGGTGAATAATTAATATTACTTGTATAATTAATTAGAGTATCAGTGTGATATACTTAAGAAGAGATAATCTTGAACATTTTTAAATAAACAATAATAATAATAATAAGCAAATTATGGAAAGATACATAAACTAATTTAAGGAGAGGGTAAAATAATCTAATACCTGCTTCTGTAACAGAACAACTTTCTAGTCTGAAAAACCTCTTCACACTTTCTCTATGAAAACACTGATGCACCATGTGATCTCTGTAGCTCATCAGAGCAAGCGGAGCTGCAAATCCTCCGGTCTGGCGCATTTCACCGCAGTCATTTTACTCTGCCACCCCACCTCGCCGTTGATGTGCAGGCAAGGTGAACTTGCGCCTGTATTCACAGCGCCCCCTCTGTTCAAAACATGTTTCGTGATTCATTCTACATACTGATTTGAATTGTCACATATTTGAATCGATTTACAACCGACTCCCGGTGATTCGTTACATCCCTACAAATGATAAATTATAATACAAACTCAACATTGCATATCCTGTGATGTGACTATTACAAAAAATCCCATTGCGATATCGTTGCTGAAACGATATGTTGTGCTGCCCTAATGAGCACTTTGGTGTGCTTATGAGACTTTGCATCAGATGCAAAGTACATCTTTTTTTCTTGTCAAGGATGTTATAAAGAGATCTGTAAATGTAAAAATCCACACAAACGGTTAGTAATGCAGAAGTTTCTCAACCTCAAGGAGAAGTTCCAGTTTTAATGACTCAATTAAAATATGTTGAAAAAGAACATGTGCAAGTGTGTAGCGATGAACTTCACACTTCTGCTTTTTGTATATTTTTTGACAGTAGGCAGTAATGTGTTATTTTCCCCCTGTAAATCTGATTTGTTTTAAAACAATATATTCATCTCTTCTATCAGCTCTTGCTTGATTTAATAAGCTTGTTTGGGATATTTATGGCAGCAACAATTTACTAGTTTGCTTTATTTTTTAATGATATTAACTGTATGTGTCATCTTTCATGTCAAATTCTTACATTTTTATTAACTTTATTTTAAAAGAGCTCTGTCAAGTCATATATACATCAGCAATGTAATCTTCTCTCTTGTAATCTTACTTTGAAACACTTTAACAGTCAATATCATGTCTAAAGTGATGCTGAAATTTCTCTTAAATTATTAGTCTTTTCACATTTGCAATCGTTCTGATTAATTTTTTATATCGTTTACATTAGGTTTTGATTTAATATATATATAGTTTTAGTGAGCATAAGAGAGGACTTGTAAAGATCCCGTGAATTGCTTTGAAATATGAATTTCTATTCGATGTTTGATGTAATCTCAACTAGGGCTGCACAATATATCGTTTAAGCATCGATATCACAGTGTGTGCGTCAGCAACAGTCACATCACAAGATATGCAATGTTGAGGATTATAGATGAGCAGAAACCACAGTTCAAAACACACAAGATTTGAGGCGACACTTCAGAACTGAACCATAGAGTGAACGTTTATCACCTGCGTGGGATTTTAAGGCCTGTCACTGTGTGAGCATTTGAAGAGAGTATAAAGCATTTTAGTAGTGCATAAAGATTTGTTTTCTTGAATTATTTATATGGTGAAGACTATACAAAGCTATAGTTTACATTTAATTATTCAATTTCTATACCTGAATACTGTTGCTCTCTCTAGAAACCATAAAGGACGGTTTATTTCACTTTAATATTTGCTCAATTGTGTTTATTTATGACTGTAGTTTATGTATATAATAAATTACATAAAAATATATTTATATTTCACTTCCTGGAAAATCATTCCAAGTAATGACTTCACAAATAGAGCTATTTAAGTCATCTGGTGTAATTATATCACAATATATATCGGAGAGAAAAAAAAATATTACAATCTAAAATTTTCCAATATCGCGCAGCTCTAAACTCAACCAATACACAAAGAGAGGGTGGGACATGTTGCTCCTCCTAGGACTGGGCGATATGGCGAAAATGCAACCTCGATGATTATTTTTCATATTGAACAATATCGATATATATTTTGTTCTAAGTTGTTAATGCTTCCAAATTTAAAAGAGTACCCCAACAATGACTGAAGCCACAAAAATTAGAGGGTCCATTAAATAGCATAACACATTTTCTGCCGATAAATTTTCACTGGCCATAAATTCAACACATCTCTAATATCAACACACTTTTAGACTGTCGTTGTTGCACATTTCTGCTGTGTGATTGTCTCTTAAGTCAATATAGAGTAAAAAAGTCCAGAGCTTATCATTGTTATTGACATACATTTCATCGCGATTCGATACAATATCGTTTATCGGCCCAGCCCTAGCTCCACCCCATTTAAAAAAAAACAGCCAATAGTGTTTTGTTTTATCACAGCTCTGCCAGTGAGATTGGTTGAGCTCAAGAGCATCAAATGAGAAGCATCTTAAAGGGGGCGGGGCATGTCCGATTCGAGAGCATTTGATTGGTTATCATGTGAAGAGAAACTGTAGTGTGAGTTGACGTGATTAAAGTTGATCCATTTGGGTGGAAGTGACAAACTAAAAGCTTTATATCAAGTTTATATCAGTTTTATATCTTCAAAATGCAAATTTTGTCAGTGTTTTAGGGCGCACAAGCTTATAGATATCCTAAAAATGAATAACATTGATACTAACATCTAAAAAGCTTTATTTTATCTTCATGAGACCTTTAAAAGCAAAATCGTTCTGAGCCAAAACTTTTGAACTCTAGTTTATCTGTTCTGTTTGTGTGCGCTGAGTGACTAGTGGATATCAACACCACATCCCATTCAGACACAAAGTTGAAAATAGTCCAGAGTTTGTTGCCATTGTCTGTCGTTGTTGGATCAAACTTGTGTTTGCTGTGAGTTGTATGTGGTTTAATTTGACGCAGCATGAGTGTTCATGGGCATGTGTGAGTGCGCAATGTGCCTTCAGGATGGATGACAAAGAGTTTTTGTTCCTCTTCAGAGCTCCAAACATTCTTGGACGATTGAATCTCCTCCCCGACACACACACACACACACACACACACACACACACACACACACACACACACACACACACACACACTAAAACACAGTAAAACATGGCCCAGCGATCTGCTCTTTCCATGTAAATCATTCAGTGACAGACAGGAATGGAAGAGGACTGTAGTGTGCCTCTTTTTGTCTAGTAAAAGAGCTACAGGGGTTTAGAACGGAGGACCTGACTTCTTGTTTTAACGTCAGTGTATTTGGCAACACTTGATGACCTTGTTTTATGTTGTAATGTACAGAATAGACACACTACTGTTCATCTTTTATAGACTGAGTTCTCTCATATGGTAATTTGTGTGTGTGTGTCTATGGAAGTGAGGCTGTTGGGCCCCTAGAGATGCCAGTGGTTTGTATGCTGTGTTGAGCAGGAGGGCTAATGACACTGTAAACAAAAGGGGGAAACCCATTCTGGGAAGTGTGTGTGTGTGTATGTGTGTGTGTGTTTGTATTTGTTGTTTGTTAGTGTGGTAGTGTTATCTAAAGCCACAGTGTAAAGAGCATTTTTTTAAAAAACTAACTTCTATCAAGGACAGCCAGATAAAACGAAAGTGCTTGGAATGTCATCCTATTGTAATCCCTGTTGTGAAATAGGCTGCAGATAGAGGACTGATGTTCAAGGTACAAGGCTGTGTGCTGTTCGGGTGATAATGAAAGTAATTCTTTGGCAAGAAACCTTTGGATAATAAGGATGAATGGACGCTTGGTGTTGCACAAGATCATTGCATCAACTCATGACGAACAATTATGTTTTAAGAAATGCAAATATTTCAGCTTATAAAAAGAGAGGATTCAAATATTTGTTTATTTAAATTAAGTTTAACGAGAAGGACATTTTTTAAATATACAAATGTTGTTTTTAACAGTACTTCTGAACATGCTAATAATCTATATTCATGTTTTTTTCTATAATGAATACGCTTGTAGGGGATAAAGTGTGCAAATTAAAAACAAAACAAAAGAATTTGTACAGAGTGAAGGGGGAAAAGTAAATAATGCAGGCTGCCCTTATAATACAGAACAAACAAATGCACTCGAGTCAGCATTTACTTATCTCTGTTCTACCGTTTCACGTGTGCTTTGTTGAGAAAAACAAGAATGTCAACACAATATCGAGTGAAAGTTGGTCTATTAGCAATAATTCTCACATCAGAGAAAACATGGGCTGCGTCCGAAATGGCGTACTACTAGAGTAGGTACTACATTTGAATTTGAATTTACTACACTGCCGATATATAAGTACGTTCTATACAGCATGAATATGAGTAGTATGAATGGAATTCGGACATACTACATCTGCTCTAGCTGCACTGGTCTATGTTTTGTACTGATGTCTTTGCTGTTTATTTGTTTCTCTCTTTTTTAGCAGACACTGTGAAAATTACAAGAAAAAAAGCATATAACATTCAAAATATGCATTTTCATTGTCTCTCATTTAAATGTCCGCTGGTATGCATATGAACGTGCGACAACTCTGAATCCAGTAACATCAGTCTTTACACACATCATCATTCACGTAAACTGACATAAAACAAAACTATGCACAAAATGTAACAGACTGGAACATGAATTACCATGTGCACCTTCTTTTAGTTTGGAAGTATACCTCTTTCAGTTGCACAGACATAACAGCATGTTATTCAATGTAGACACATTTTATGTACCACATATATAACAATCCCAGTTGTCAGAGCAACAAATACTAACTTGACTTCTAGTTGATTATTTGGAAAAGTGGCAGAAGGTGGATTTTTCTGATGAATCATCTGTTAAACTGCATCCAAATCATCACAAATACTGCAGAAGACCTTTTGGAACCAGCACGGACTCAAGATTCTCACAGAAATCAGTCAAGTTTGGTAAAGGAAAAGTCATGGTTTGCAGTTTCATTCAGTATGGGGGCGTGTGAGTGATCTGCAGACTGGATAGTAACATTGACAGCCTGAGGTATCAAGACATTTGTGCTGCCCATTACATTACAAACTACAGGAGAGGGCAAATTCTTCAGCAAGATAGCGCTCCTTCTCATACGTCAGCCTTCACATCAAAGTGTAAGCGTAATCTAGAGGCCTTTACCTTTTCATATAAGCCACTTCTGATACCAAATGGTCAACTAGAAGTCAAGTTATTATTTGTTGTTCCTCAAACTTGGATTGGCAACAAGACTTTTGTCACGTAGTGTATATATATTGAAAGTGTAGGCTGTGCTTTTGTTTTATATGAGAAGGTTTAATCGAAATCTCATTATAATCTAATTCTAAAAGTCCTTGATGATGTAATCAATGACAGGATGATGCAACCCATGGTCTTGTTGAAGATGGTTTTGAAACACTTGCTTGCTTATTCTCATGTAGCTGACTTTAGCTTGCTGAGTTGCAGGAACACCATCATTCAACAAGCAGTCTTTTATCTGAACAAAGCAATTCACACTGCTTGGCTTCATGTTACAAAGTAACCCTGCGGGTAACATCTTTTTTTGATCCTTCTTAGAAGGTCACTGCTTTAGCATTATGCAAAGCTTGTAGATCATACTTGCTCGTGATGTTTTTGCAAACTTTGGCATGGTTCATCTAGCTACTGAGATTCACATTTCTGACAATTCCAGACATGCCGTCTTATTTATAAGCAATGTCTGATGTGTTTGGGAATCATCTGTACTGGGTTGGCACTCTCAACACCTGGTGCTTTGTTTTTCCTGTCTCCACTTCATGTTGTGGTGAGACTGTGTGGTTCAGCTCCTCTCGGGGAATCAACCCTTGATTGACACCATCAAAACTTCTTGTCCCTCCAGTCTCACCTGTCTTATTGATCAGTGAAGATGAGAACACATAGGGTGGAGTTTACCCATTTTAATGTAAATATTCAGGTAATTGTGGCTCACGATTTCTCATGCCATCTGTTTATAACGCAACGTAAAACAGTTCATTGTAATTTGTTGTGAGCGATGCATATGATTTACTGTAAGTCTGCTTTCACAAAGCACACCGACATTTAAAGTTCCTGTAAAATTAAGTTAACATCATTTTTTTTAGATGTTCGTATCAGTATGCTAGTGTTAAGTATATTTCTAAATTAGTGTGCTCCAAAACACTGACAAAATTACAATTTAGATGATCTAAACAGCCAAATCTTGTAGTTTTTTTAGTTTGACATTGCCTCATACTTCAGTTTCTCTTCAATTTTTCTGACCAATCAAATGCTGTCTATCTGACATGTCCCGCTTTCATCAGGTCTTTTTTCTTTTGATGCGCTTGATCTCAACCACTCTTGCTAGCACAGCTGTAAGAAAAACGAAACACTATTGGTTGTTTTTAAAAGGGGGGATCTTCATGTTTTTGGTAAAATTACATCAAACACAGAATAAAAAATGCTGATTTCAGAGCACTTCATTGGATTTTTAACTATCCAGATATTGTTTTATTTGTTTTAGTTCTGCATAGGGCTGTGCGATTTAATTAAAATTGTATCAATCTCGATTTGGACATGTGCGATTCGTCAATCACCTTACAGCACGATTTTCCCACAGTATAGTATTTGAACCAATCATAACACAGCGCTCCTAAACAGTACGCAAGAACAGGAGACTGAATAGCCAGAGTATATTCACCTTATTCTCCGCGTACGAAAGGGCGCAACCATTTGAATCATTTTGGCACGAGACTTCCGGTCTCATTCACTTCCATTCATTTTTAGACGTTAAAAACAGCTCGTTTTGCTGCTTAATGTTGCAAACTGATATTTTCTTATTATATTATTCTATTTTGTCTGTATTGTCATGCAAATACTTGTTTGTAGAGTAAGTAGTTTAACCGTTTTCTGGCGTTTATTATTCATAGTCATTTCTCCCATTGGCATCTGAATTGGAAGTTCTAAAACGAGCGCACTTCCGCATTGAAGAATAAGGTCAATAGGGATGATATATATGCTTATATAGGGATGAGTTTAGCACAGGAGGACTTGGTGCCAGAAAAGTCAGCATCTGTTGTATGGGATTAAGTTACTTTGGGTACAGGAAGGCTGATGTATGGCAGAACCAGGTAATTTGCTAGTCTGCGTGGAAAGTTTGAGCGTGTTGCTTCCTTCAGGATTTTCAATGTGTTTTGCGGTTGCTCCTTTGTCGTTGCTCAGTGACATCTACTGTTTTCTCAGAGGATGACAAACTAACAAAACATTGCTGCAGCTCTGATACAGGTTTTAGGTATGTAGAGAATTGAAAAGCACTTGATGTTTGGGTGTCTTTTGTTTGTCTGAGGTAACCGAAATACGTATATTCCATACAAAGTATGAAACTGATGGGTCAGTTCTTGTTACATGACTTGTGGTGCGTTATTCTGAAAAGTAAAATTTTAAGTTTGTCTGAAAAGAGATTTTTTAAATTATTTATTTTTTATCTGGGTGCACCTGGAATATGCGTGTGCGTGCCGCTGTCAATATGTGCACGCAGTTTACGCACCTCCATTGGAAATAATGGACGTGTGAACGCAAAGACGCAGTATGTGAACAGCGAATTTTTGGCAGCGTCACAAAGAGGTCTATGACCTATGCGTGCCTAAACAAATGTGTGAATACGCGTAACTACTTCTGATATTTGGTCAAGCAGAACATTGGAGCCTTACTTGAGTTTGACGTCGTGCACGCTCACACATACACTAGGCATGGGCCGGTATAAGATTCTGACGGTATGATAACCTTGGATAAATATATCATGGTTTCACAGTGTCACGGTATTGTGATTACCCCTCTAAAATATATTCTTTTTAAATGTCTGGATAAAAAATAAAAAATGGCCCAATGGCCACACAATATCTTTTTTATTTTTTGAAAGATTAAAAATATTTTGGAGCAGTAAACACATCAGGCTAAATAATTAAAATGAATGATTGACTTCTGCTGTCTTCATTTCAAAAACACCGATTTTTTTTTTTTAAAATTTATTTATTTTTTTACATTTTGAAACGGCATCTTTGGATATGTTTTCTGCTGGAGATACTGCTGTCCTAAAAAACAAAATAAAAGGTAAATTAAAAAAAACCTTACTAATAAATTTTGCCGGTTTCAAAACCTTGACTTTTCCAAACCGCAGTATACCTTGAAAACGGTTATCGTCCCATGCCTAACATACACACACACATTTGTTTTGCTATAGGTCTGTTCTAGAGACAATTTGTTACAGCTTTACTGGGTGATTTTTATTTTATGTTCTGTCTGTTTTAGATACATGTTACAGGTCTTTGATAAAGATCTAATTGTTTTTCTTTTGAAATGTTTCCGATTCACACTGTAAACACAGATTCAGTCTGTCTGTGACAAAATTGTGATTAAATTCATAAAATTTAGGAAAATTGTGATCGGTTTCATTTGGCTATATTGCACAGCCATATATCTACATGATATTGGAAAAATCTTCCATTGCAATATCAATACACCATGTGATTTGAACCTTAACACGTTATTTGGAAAGATTTCATTCATTTAAATCAGCCGGGATGATCAAGTCTTTATTTAGGCAGTGGTTCTGCATACATATCAAACAAAAGTACATAAATAAACAGTGCTTTATGGTTTTCTGGGTAGTCCAACAGCATTCATGTTCAGAAATTAAACTATCAAATGTAAAATAACACGGCCATCATTGCATAAATAATTTAAAAATATAATACTTAATCATATCTTTATCTTTAACAAATAAACTAATCCTGCGATGTGACTATTGCAGATACACACATTGCGATATCGATTCTCAAACTATATATTGTTCAGCCCTAATTTGTTTGTTCTTTTTAAAGTAGATGTTAGTTGTACACAGTGTGCTACATGGAAGCATAGTTGATGACCTTACAGGATCTTTGGACATAAACTTGGTTGATCCATATGGTATATTTTTGCTTTATCTGAAAAATAAAAAGGGCAGTTTCAGCATGCAACGGACAAATTCAGCTGCCTAGATAAGGATTGAAAGAGTTAGCCAGAAACAGAAGAGGATATAAAGGAGGGTACAAAGTGATCCATTGATTCACACAGTGTGCCGACATGTATCCGGCTAGCAGCAGGTGTTGGCTAGTAGTGCTTTCTCTCTCTTGATTCTGATCAAACTCTGTTGCTTAAAGTTTGGTGCACATTGCAATATATTGCTCACGATTCTTTTATTTACCTTTTAGATTTTAACATTTTTTTTGTAAACAAATTTTATTATTGATATTTTTAATCTACAACATTTTCTTTTGCTACTTGCAGGTCGGTGACTACCAGGATCCAGTGCCCCATGATGCACAGTGCTTGTGACAAGACCACACCCACCTTTAGCGTGTAGAGGAAGTTGCACCGTCAGCATGTCCTCACACTCTCAGCCAGTGCCTCAGGGTCGGAGGGCTGTGGACGCTCGTCACCTTTCCAGTGCCGCCAACCTGCCTCTGCAGCTGAGAGCCCATACGGTACAGCAATTGCTGATTGCAAAACTTATTTACATTGACTTGAGCCAAGAAAAAACATAACATTATAAATATTATTAAGAAAAAACACCTATTCACAGGTTCTTTTTCAAAAGAAATAAATTCAAAAGTAAAAATGTTGGCCTTAAAAAGTATTAAATTTGTTAAAATATAGTGTTGTAGGTCTTAAATCATTTTAAACAGGTCTTCATTTTCTTATGTGCAAGTAAAGCTACCCAATCAAGCCAATAACCAGTAATCTATATCAAAACTGTTGTTTTTAATATATTTAATTTGTTTATTGCAAAGAGATACAAAAACAGCTGTTAGGCATTTTTACAGCAAATTATTTAAATTGAATTTCTTAATCAGAGAAAAAAAACTAAAGCAACACAGCCCTTTTCACGATCTTCCATTAATACAGATCCTATTACAGAAATAAGCGGGCCATTAGAAAAAAATCCTTGGTGTTTAGCCCTGTATAAGTCTAAAATTTTATTCATAATGGTCTTAAAAAGTCTTAAATTTGACTTGAAGAAACCTGCAGAAACCCTGTATTTTATTATACTGTTATTTTATACAAAGTTCTATTGGGATTTTATATGGGAAAACATTTGAAATAGTTCTTGTTTTTGGCAGTTATAATACACCAATGTCATCTGCAAGTCCCTTACATACCACAGTCCTACCTGGACTTCCATGCTTATTAGGTCCAACTCATTAATTTCATTTTCCTTCAACTTATTCACTTTATTTATCTGGGGTCACCACAGCAGAATGAACCGCCAACTATTCCAGCATATGTTTTACACAGCGGATGCCCTTCCAGTTGCAACCCAGTACTGGGAAACAGCCATACACTCTCACATTCACACACACACACACTTCAGCCAATTTAGTTTGTTCAATTCACCTATACCGCATGTCTTTGGACTGTGGGGGAAACAGGAGCATGTGGAGGAAATCCACGCCAACACCGGGAGAACCTGCAAACTCCACACAGATATGCCACCTGGAATATGGAATATGTTGTTTTATTCGCCTTTAAAGTCAATTAATAGAACATAAACATTAGAAAAATGCAAATTTTAGAAGAAAATTTCAGATTTCAGACACTTCTTGTTTTGCATCTGAACTTTTCACTAAAACTACATGTAAAAGCTACAAACATTATTAAGTCAAAAAGCAGTATCCATCAATATTCATCTTTCATTTATACAGTGAAAACTATATAGTGTTATTTATGGTTGATTATTCACTTGGCTTTTAAATGTTTAAATAATCATGTTCCAATGCTGTTTTCTGATCTAATCAGTAGGCATCAAACCTCTCACAGAGTCACAAGGGCAACTGCCAATGGTGACTGCCTAGTGCCAAAGTGTAAGACCTATTTTGGCCAGTCTGTTTTCTCTGTAAACGGAGCCAAACTGTGGAATGATTTACCTGTTAGCTTAAAATCAGAAAGTAATCTAAACATTTTTAGTAGTGTTCTTAAAAGTGGTTAAAAGCAAAACAGCAGAGTTTGCACAAATAGTCTATTGTTAGTTTGTTGGATCATGTCGCCTTTGCTTTTGTCTTTGCTCCAGTAATTTTATGTAAAGAATTATGATGCTGTGTATATGTATTTATTATAGTTCCATTTTGTCAAGCCTCCTGTGGACAGGTGTTGAGAATTAGCAAGTTTGCTAAAACACTTAAACAAATGCATTTGGTTGTCCAGTGTAATTGTGATGTCCATGTCAAATAAAAAAAAAAAATACATGCCTAGTGTATATTCAGTGTTAGACTGATTGCAGACTTATTGATAGTATGTAGCACCGAATTCTGAATCGGATTTCTCTTGTTATAAAGACCTTTGTTAAATCTGGAAACATCTACATTTAATGTAAAAAAGTATCACTTATGTCACATGTTCATTTCAGGATGTTGGTGGATTGGTGGACTACCATCCTCATGCTCGGGACTATGGTCTGCCCCATGGATCTCTGGTCCAGCCTCACCGCCGCAGACCATCCCTTCTGTCTGAATTTCAGCCAGGCAATGAAAGGTACAAAAAAACATGCACATGAACAAACAAATATACTGTGATTGCCAGAGCTGCCTCACACTCTTATACATTTATTCCTGTCCATTTATGTCCCTCGGGCTGTTTCCTAATCTATTGTTGAGCCTTTCGAAATTGTGGCAGAAGGCTTTGACCGCATTTGCCAACACTATCACAATCACTCATGACACAGCTTTAGGGAAACATTAATTAGGTCTGCTCTAGAATGTCACTTTCAGTATGAGTGGATGTACGTTCTTAACTGTGATCTCTTAAGTGGTACTCCAGGGGCAATGTCTGAGCTGTGGCCATCTATCAATGAATCCATGTTAGTCTACATCTCTTTCCAAAACACACTCAACACAGTAGTATTCAACATTTTACTTATTTATCTGCTCCTCAATGGATACTTTGAAAGAGATGGCTTCCATTTCTGTCCATGTACAGTTGAAGTCAGAATTATTAGCCCCCCCTCTTATTTTTTCCCCAATTTCTGTTTAACAGAGAGATTTTTTTTCAACACTTTTCTAAACATAATAGTTTTAATAACTTAATTTCTAATAACTGATTTCTTTTATCTTTGCCATGATGACAGTACATAATATTTGAGTAGATATTTTTCAAAACACTAGTATTCAGCTTAAAGTGTCATTTAAAGGCTTAACTAGGTTAATTAGGTTAACTAGGCAGGTTAGGGTTATTAGGAAGGTTATTGTATAATGATGATTTGTTCTGCAGGCAATCGGAATAAAAAATAGCTGAAAGGGGCTAATAATTTTGACCTTAAATTGGTTTTTAAAAAATGTAAAACTGCTTTTATTCTAGCCGAAATAAAACAAATAAGACTTTCTCTGGAAGAAAAAAGATTATCAGACTTACTATGAAAATTTCCTTGCTCTGTTATACATCATTTGGGAACATTTTTTTTAAAAGGAAAAAAATAATCAAAGGGGGCTAATAATTCTGACTTCAACTGTATGTACGTGCTCTGTGAAGATGTAGCGAATCACAGTCATATCCGTTGAGTGTGTGAACACAATGGCCAATCAGAAGTGTTTAAATCTGTCCTATAAAGAAAATATACCTAGTATACCTAGGCATAGTAACGGTTTACTACAAGGAAATGGCCACATCTCAAACACCTGTTTCCTCACACCCATGTAAATTCCGCAAGTGTAAAACAGGTCTACCAGAAAACAATACAGACTGTTATGTTGCATGACAATCAACACCAACTGGAGCCGCGTCTTTATCAAAAGGACACGAGCGGCAAATCCGGATTTCACCATTTCCAGATGAGAAAAGCTCTCGGGTAAAAAAAAAAAGTTCCTTAGACACGAATTTTTGTCGCGCGTCGCGTGCACTAATCCACATGTGAGTCCAGAAAATGCATAATCAGCAGCAGCCAAAACACAGACTGATATGTTGCACAGGGGATCATTAGGTATTTGCATGCCACAAGAAGAATTTGATTGGCCACAGATTTTCCTATTGAGATTACAACAATGATCAGTTTCCTTAATTTTTCAATTTATCCAAGCTTATATCAAACTTGCTATATATGTGGGACTCTAATTTTGAACAAGGGAAATGCAGCCAAATCTCTTTAAACAAAACCAAACACAGTCACACCAGATTGTTTTCTATGCATCGCCAAGCAATGACTCTACAGGCCAGGGGTTTACAGCTGGTCAGAATGAAAAATGTGTGATTATAAATATTTGATATTTATTAACGCCACCCCAAGAAGGCATAAGGTATGTTTAATTGTATGTCTTGGTAATTTATTATGTTTATTGTGAAATTTGTCACACATGTTTGTAATGAGGCAGCAAACTCATGTAGACTGCTGAGTATAAGTTTGCACTTTGTATAAAATGAACATATAAGAATTGTCATATCATTTAGCGCTTACTGTCAGTGAAAGAACAGCAATAAACTTTATTAAAGGTCATCTGTTCATGCAGAAGTTGATATTCTTGTACTGTGTTTTCATACACATTATTACCTCAAAATACAACACAATACATCTCTTTTGTCAAGTTTACTTAAAATTTAGCCTACAGTTTATCCACAACACAACACTGAGCAAAATAGTTCACTCCAGTGATACATGTAGATGAAATGAACCACCATCACTTAAGTTAAAAAGATTTAACAAGGCATCTACTCTGTGTTGTAGAACATCATGCTGTGTGTGTGTATAAGTATAGAATATTTAACTTGTAACTTCATAGATTGACAATTTAGGTTTATAATTTAATATAAAATGTCCAGATCATAGCTCTGTTTTGATAACTTAGTAATGGATAAATTCTAAGTTTTCTGGCTGTATGAAATTATATTTTCCGATATTATTTTTGTTGGAAACAGTTTAAGTAAAAAAAAACCAAAGCACAGACAGATCATCAATATGCAAGGTCATTGATTTGATATGAAAAGGATTGAAACCAAATTGTTTATTTGTTCAACCAGCTGCTTGTATGGGAGTCGGTTGCTCTCCCAACAAGGAGGCTAAAGAGCATGGCCTCTAGTGTTTGTCGCTAGAGCACCTTTTGAGGTCAGAGGAGTGAGGTTTACCTGCATAGCACTTCGCTAGCCGGCTTCAGTTACACTCACATCCCGGACGAGCCCCCATATGTAACCCACCGGTCCTACTGCAACTCCGGCAATTCTTTGTATGGGAGTTGGTTGCTCTAACAAGGAGGCTAAAGAGCATGGCCTCTAGTGTCTGGCTCTAGAGCACCTTTTGAGGTCAGAGGAGTGAAGTTTACCTGCATAGCACTTCGTTAGCCGGCCTCAGTTATACTCACCCCGCTAAACCGTCCCCACGTGTAACCCACCTGTCCTACTGCACCCATCCTGTTCTGAGCTGGGATCGAACTGGCAATTCTTTGTATGGGAGTTGATTGCTTTAACAAGGAGGTTAAAGACCAGAGGAGTGAGGTTTACCTGCATGGCACTTCGCTAGCTAGCCTCAGTTATAAATGTAATTGGTCAGATCACACCCACTTCCTGTTCAAGTGCTTGGATTTGATCATCGTTGTGTTGCAGAATTCATCCAGTGAATCTGTATTTTATGCAATAATAACTATGATGCAGTGGTGTGTGTGAGTGTGTTTGTGTGTTTGTGTGAGAGTTACAGGTTAAAAATATTCTGTTTTCTTCTTTTTGCCATATAAGAAGCACCGCGTTATGTGTGTGTGTGGGTGTATTGGGAATAACTGTGTTTCTCCTCAGTCTGAATGCTGAATGTGTGTGTATGTGTGAGCTGAGCTGAATAATCAGAGCCTGGTACAGTAGAGCTGGCTGTTCTCAGAGGAGATAGACCCCCTGAGATAGCGAGAGCTGCCGGTAGGGTGGATTAACTTGAATATGAAGGTGTTTGTGTGTGGGTAAGTTGTGCATGTCTGCTCTTCCACATCCTTTCCTCTCTCATTGCAGAATGTTTAGCTTGCTTTTTTTGGTGGTCATTCAAGTATGAAGGAAAATCTCTTGTGTAATTATAAATTCGTTGCACACAATCAAAAGCTTCAGAATTGAAAATGATTTTAGGGTGTGTGTGTGTGTGTGTGTGTGTGTGTTGCAAAGAACGAAATTCAACTTGATAAGTTTAAGTCCTTTATTTCTGCTTAATATTTGTGAAGATGATGGTGTGTTTTGGGTCTTTTAATGATCCGTTGCTGGACTTTATGCATCATTTAGTTTACTAAGCTGCGATATTGCCTTTTTGTGTTGGTTTGTGATGACAAGTGATAGTGGTCAATAAAGGTGTTTCATCCATTTATGGAGAGGAATAATAAGGAAGGGAGATCAGAACCAGATGGATTTATGGAAAGGAAATGGGGTTGTAAGTGTGACAGACTGAGAGTGTAATGGGAGGATGGTAGAAGAGGGAGATGATATGGCAAAAGTTCAAGGGCAGATTTATTGTACACTAGCTCAAACACTCAGCACGCACGATATGTCCTCAATTCAGAATGAGGTCAAAGGCCAGTTAAACCTCTCTCTGTCACCCACTTGTTTGTGTGTTACTATATAACAGGTCCAGCCTGTGGATCAGATTATCACTCACATAAGAGAGAGAACATGGGTAAAAGCTGCAGTGTGATGTGATTTTGTAAGTGCCAAAAATCTATTGAAATCAGGGGATTTTGGCAATAGTGCTAGCATTTGTTTGTGTCTCACTAAAGGAATGTCTCAGAGCAATTGGGGAAGGATCAGTTACACAAAGTGTGCTAATCAAGGCAGACCAATCACTGCAGAAATCAGGCTTTCCCGCATCTCCCTAATAAATATAGTAGGTTGTGGGAGAAAAAAAAAACGATGCATGCTTTCTCTAGAATATCTAAAACGATTGTCAAGAGTTCAGAAATAATTCTATATTTAAATTATGGCCCATTTCCACTGAGTCGTACGGTTCTGTATGCTTTTATGCACTTTTTTTGTTTACATCTACTATTTATTATTACTTATTTATTTTAAGATAATTTTTTTTCATGTTTCAATTTCAAACCTAAATATTCTTAAAAATAAAATGTTCTTTAAAACAGATCATTAGTATTTTAGTCATACATTTAAAAAGGTTTTATTTATTTTTACTTAATATTTTCAGCCAAATATTTTCTTTTATAGTGCGATCTAGCAAAGTGAAAGTGGGTCTGTGAGGGAGAAACTTGCTTCTAGGAGAGGTGGGTTGTCTGAAGCGCACATTCTTCTTGGGCAGAAGGTATCTGTATGCCATCACCATCAAAGAGCAGAATAGAGAGCTTTGTGAGCAGTCAGCTGTTTGTCTCAAGGGACTCTTGTAAGGGCAAACCTGTCAACACCTTTCCAACTGGATCGTTTTAAGCTTTAGTAACAGAAATTGCAAATGTTACAGCAATTTAGAGCTCTGCTTGCTCTCTCTGCTATAGGACTGCATAATATTGGACAAATCCAACTTTGCTATTTATTTATTTTTTGTATTTTTAATTTGTACATTTTTGTTTTTATTTATTTATTTATTTATTTATTTTATTTTTTTAAGTTTTATTCATTATTATAATTTTTTATTCTGCGATTTGTATTGCGATTGAATACAATTTCACTAGATGTGTTGAATAATTATTAGAAAGAATTAATAATTTTTGATTGGGATGATCCTGTAGGGGAATGCATAAAATATAATAAACAATGTACAAGCACAGATAAATCCAAAAAAGAAAAAGATACAAATTATTTAAACAGCAATTTATTGTTTTTCAGGGGTCGAACTGTATTCAGGTATATAGTAATTGAATAATTAAATGTAAATTAATATTGCGTAGTCTTTGTTTTTTAACGATTCCATAGAATTGATTGTTATTAACTTGTCAAAGCTAAAAACAATTTTTTAGGCCTGGATGCTTTTAAGACCCTCACACAGTCACAGGCCTCAAAAAACACTTGTGAAATGATCAAATAAATCAGACTCGACATTGCGTGTACTCACGATGTGACTATTATGAAGATTCACATTGCGATAACGATGCTGAAGAGGTGCAGCCCTACTCTGCTATGACTATGACTTCACACCCCAGGCATTATTTAGTGTCATTTTTGCCCCCAGCGTACCCCACCCCAAAAATAAATCTAATTCCTGAGATTCCTCATTCTTGAGATTCTCATTCTGAGATTCTGGAATAGACTGGATGTGACTAAAAACCATCAAGTCACCCTTATAGCTCTGGGGTTGAATAGACAAGTTATACAAGTAGGTATTCCAGTTTGATTTAGGAGGAAAGATATGTGGAAAATGACAAAACCGCAGGTGGCTGCTGTTTATAATAGGCCTGGTTATTGTCACCAATTTGATGATTTAATTTTTATTTATATGCTGTTGGTTCAATTTTCATTTCAGTTGAATTTTTTTGCACCAGTAAAGTTCTAGTATGTGTACAGAAAATCAGTTTCTATCTATTTCTTTCCCTCTGAAAAACTCTTTTTGAATGGCAATTCCCTCTGGCTAAAATGTAAGAAAAATCCCCACTGCTGTGATTGACAGCTCCCAGAGTTTTGGAGAAACTGTGTGCTTAGAGTTTTGTGAATTTGCTTGTCTATTTGTACCACTACACGTTTACAATCCTGAACAGCATGTGATGTACTCTGTAAGAGTTTACTATATTGAACCACCCCCAAAAAACTGGATTGCACAAAAGTTATTTTATAAACTGGAAAGCCAACTTAAATATGTCCAAATGTCTCTATGCTGCTTGTTGCTGACATAAAAAAAAATTTTTTATATTTGAATATGCCATTATTTGATATGATTAAATGTCACCTTATGAAAAGCTTTGTTTCACCAGTTACATGCTTTTTTGCTGTCTTATTTTTTTATGCATGTCTGCATGAAACAAACATTTGAACTGACCAATCTTCCGTTAAAGAGCCCCTATTATTCATTATAAAAATTCATATTTTGGTTTTAGGGGTCTCCAACAACAGGTGAGGTCAAAACATACTTTCATTGCCTTATAATATGCATTTGTTTTTACGTAATTATCCCAACGACTCCCAAATGACTTGTTCAGCGATTCATTTGTTCCCAAACCCATCCTTAGCGTTAGGCTAATCTGTGCTGATTGGTCCGATGACCCAGTCTGTTGTGATTGGTTGACTGGGTTCAGCGCGAGACAGAGAGAAACGCCCAACACGCTTATGAAGTAGTCTGAGCAAAGAGTAAATGTGAGAACCCAATGCAGGAATGCAGTTAATGCAGTTAAACACCAGCATATTACTCTACTCTCAAACATAACCCCAAGTAATAACAACGACACACATTCAGAATTAATCCACACTGGCAAAAGCTAAACTCTTTTGAAAATTGTCCGCAACGCTCTTGTAAGGAACAGCTGATGGTGCCCATAACAAAGACAAATGGCAGAGGATCACGAGTTCAGAAATATTTTTTAATCGGTGAGGGAAGAAGCAAGCGTCACGTTTTCAACGTGGTTTTGGACACAATATGTGAACAGCCCATGCAGATTTAACCTGAGAGATACAGTACAAGTACTGATCTTTAATATTTAAGTGATTATAAGCCGTGCAGAGCGATTACAACTTATGACACACAATTAAATACATATTTTACAAACTACAGAGAAGGAGGCAACACTTTCATGTTATGATCCGGAGGAAGAAGCTGGTCCTTATGAACTGTAACAGTTACTGATTAAGTCCCTGTCAAAGTCTGAAAAATGTCTCTGCTGCACCTTTCTTTAATAGCAAACTGCTGGTAAATCCCATGTTGCAACGTAGGTTATTGTATCAAAAATCAGAAAAATGATAGAAACAAACACAGCATGGTTGGCTTTACTTGGTATTGTTGTGAAAATGAACTTTAGCCCTTTATTCCCCTCAGCTGAATCTCCATCTGTCAGTGATCATCATCTTTGCGTCATGATCAGTCTCGTGATCCCCCGCGCTCCGCTAGTGTCTGAAGGGAAAGGCACGTTCACGTTTTACCGGATCCGGTTCTACATATTTGGTGATGCACCGTGTCGATGTTGATGCATTCAGGCAAAAGATCCGAACGCAACACGATTCATTTATTCAACTCTGAGTCGACTATTTCGATAAAGAATCAATAGGTTTAAACACAGTGCACTTTCAGATTTAAACCTCAGCTGCATATTTTCATTCACTTAGTGCGGTGTTGCACACCGCATGGAAGCGCATTTTCAAAAACCCGTAATAGGGACTCTTTAAGAAACCATATTGTTCATTTTCGACAATCAGATTTAACCATGGCTGTTCATAAACCATTACAAATTCAAAACAATTCCAATATGACACTGGTTCTTTGATCTGTTCATCAGGCCTCAATTGAGCACTTGTGTAACTGATATGAGGAATGATGTCTGATGTCTTTTTCTCTCTTCAGTTGCTTTGAAGGTGTCTTGTTTTTCCTGTAGTATTCACATATCTGATGTTCATGTTTTCTGCTCTATTGTCTGTGTGTTCAGAGACTAAGAAACACATGCTTTTTTACATCAGCTTTTGTTTGTATTAATCACAGTATGTGCTAGAGTCTGTGTGTACTGTTTATTTAAGCTTGAGTAGACCATGTAATTAATATGAGGGATACACCCATTGTCCGGTGTGAAGTTCACAAATTTATACACACCCACATATTTTTACTCCCTTCGTATCAATATACACTTACACACTATGGTGTTAAACTTTGACATTGTCTATATTTATTGAGAAACTGATTTGATATTTGATTCTGTCTTACTGTTTTCAAATGCAGGATATTGTTGATTATACATTTTAGAAATAAATAACTAAATAAATAACACTGTTTGTATGATCTGTGTGGAAGAAAATGGTGGGGTGTGTGTGTGTGTGTGTGTCTGATATCTGGCTCTGGTACAATAATGGAAAGTCTTTTGAAATGGGGCGTGTGTGTGTGTGAGAATGTGGTTTTTGTGTGACGTGTACTGTTGCCGCTCAGGTTACTGAGTTCATGTGTGTGCTTTGATCTGTCTAAGCTACAGGAAGGCCTGCGATCCACCTGATCACACAAAGTACTGTAACCCTATTTTGACCACTGCCAGTACTTGTGGGGCTCAACAATTAATCAAATTAGCAATTGAAACAGAGTTTTGTTTATTTTTCAGCACTGCCCCCTCCCCTTTTTTATTCAGGTGGCACCCTACTTTTGTTTTCCTTGTTTTGAAATTATTTAGTCTATTTCATTCTAATAAAATAGCCTCATGTTATTAATCTTCTTTATGCAATGGCATGTTATTCCTGTCCGTTCTCTGTAGATTAAAGAAAATAATTAGCGTAGCTGCTGTTCATAGTGTGTATATAAACAAGATGCAGAAACCTGTGTGGAAGCCCGCTAAATGGTGCAGTGAGTGTATGCTTTACTAAACAGATAGGTCTTTAATCTAGTTTTGAACTGGGAGAGTGTGTCTGAGCCTCGGACGTTATCAGGAAGGCGATTCCAGAGTTTAGGATCTATAAATGAGAAGGCTCAACCTCCTTTACTCGACTTTGCTGGTCTAGGTACTACCAGAAGCCCTGAGTTTTGAGATCTTAAAGAGCGAGTTGGATTGTAGCGAGACAGAAGGTTGGTTAGATAAACAGGAGCTAGATTATTTAAAGCTTTATATGTAAGAAGCAATATTTTAAATTCAATACGAAACTTAACAGGCAGCCAGTGTAAGGAGAATAAAATTGGGGTGATGTGATCAAATTTTCTAGACCTGGTAAGAACTCTGGCAGCTGCATTTTGTACTAATTGAAGTTTGTTAATAGATGATGCTGGGCAGCCAGCAAACAGTGCATTACAGTAGTCCAGCCTAGAAGTTATTAAAGCATGGACTAGCTTTTCTGCATCTGAGATGGATAGCATACTTCGTAACTTAGCGATATTTCTCAGATGAAAGAAAGCAGTTTTTGTGACATGAAATATATGATTTTTAAAAGTTAAATTGCTGTCTAATATGACACCCAGATCTTTTATAGTAGAGCTAATACTAACTTTGATAAAATAAAATATGAACATGCCTTGATTTTTAATTATTTAATAAGCCAGTAAGGTCTGACTTTGCTTAAACAAAAGTCTTGTCACTTAACAGAAATAATGTGCAGTACAGAATATAAAGTCATAGTGCAGTGGAAAAAGCATTAACATTGTGTATGACTCCCATGAGCTTGGACGACAACATCTATACATCTATGCAATGACTCAAATAACTTATTAATAAAGTCATCTGGAATTTATCAAGATTCTTTGGATTCATCTTCTATGCCTCCTTCATCTTACCAAAGACATGCTCAATAATGTTCTTGCCTGGTGACTGGGCTGGCCAATCCTGGAACACCTTGACCTTCTTTGCTTTCAGGAACTTTGATGTGGAGGCTGAAGTATAAGAAAGAGAGCTATCCTGCTGAAGAATTTGCCCTCTCCTGTGGTTTGTAATGTAATGGGCAGCACAAATGTCTCTCTCAGGCTGTTGATGTTGCCATCCACTCTGCAGATCTCTCACACGCCCCCATACTGAATGTGACCCCAATCCGTGACATTTCCTTTACCAAACTTGACTGATTTCTGTGAGAATCTTGGGTCCATGCAGCTTCCAATAGGTCTTGTGCAGTATTTGTGATGATTGACCTTTTGCTACTTTTCCAAATGATCAACTAGAAGTCAAGTTATTATTTGTTGCTCTTACAACTGGGATCGACGACCAGACTTTTGTCAGGTGGTGTATAAGATTAGTATAGACTATGGTACATAAACATTTAATTTAATATTATCAAAATAATTTGTTGATTTAGGTAGCAAGAAATTCCCCCCAAATAGTGTAAATCTAGGGGGAAACACTGTAACATGCATTTTAAAAAGGAACTTTTAGGTTTCCATGTGGTTTTCTACCACAGTTGAAGAGGTGGTTTAAAATGGTTTAATAGCCATGGATATTTGTTTCTTTTTTTACAGTTGTACTTCAGCGCAGCCCTAACCACAACCACGGCAAAGCTGGTATTTTTGTTGTTGAAGCAATTTCTTTCATAATTAATCTCGCATATTGAATCTTCCTTTTCATTTATACTGGCCAGCCTTTCAGATTTTAGACTAGGAAGAACTACTGCAGTTTTACACACTCAATAGTTGCAGCTTTGTACAATCCGGTGTAACACAGAAAAAGGGCAGGTGTTTGGTTGAGTTTAAGTGAGAACGAGACGTTATGGATGTGTGATTGATGTCAATAATGCATTAGCGTGAGGGTCAGGTGCCTCTCTTTTCCTTGCATACTGCACGCTCTGTCCTCTTCCATCAAGGTCCATTTACCGCTCACTCTCTTGTGTGAAAAGGCTCACTCCTGTACCAAGCACCACAAGGCACTGTTACCTCCAGCACTCAAACATTGCCATGGCTACACTCATCTTTGGTCCGGGCAGCCTGTACTTAGCCAGAGATTTGTGAAATAATTGCAGAGATTGTGACCTTTTCTGATAGCGTTTGAATTACTGGATGTTTTGATTGCTGCTGCTATGTTAGTATGTTTATTAAGGATTCAATCCTCCTGGGGATTTTGTTGTATTTTATTGGACAACATGATACTTTTCCTCTCATTTGTTTGAGTAATGTGTCATGAGCAATGTGGAGCACATTCCTTTAAAAGAGAAATTACTCATAGTTACATCTCACAAGTAGTAACTGAGTTAGTAACTGAATTACATAATTATAAAAGTAACTAATTACCAGGAAAATAACTATTGCATTACTTAAAAAAAACTATTTTGACTATAATGATTAATATAATGACTATAAAATTAATATAAAACATTGGGGTTTGGTACCGAAACCCGGTGCCATTATAGCACCCGTACTTTTGTAACCGGTATGCACCGAACCGAATCAGCATATGAATTTTGGTGGCTATAATTTTGGTGCCACTGGTGCTGCGACAAGGACGTAAGAAGCATCAAGGGGTGCATCAAAGGCACACATATGTATGCGTCGTCACACCATCTCTAAACATTTAATTCTAAACAACCTAAAGGAATACAGACTGGCGACGTCAGCCGTTTGTTCTTGTTGCTTAGGGAACGGACGCACCCAATGCACGCAATACAGCGCATTCGGTGAGCAAGAGCGACTCTCTTCAGATCAACACGCATGATCGCGTTCATCAAATTTGCTTAAACTAAGCATTCTAAAGCGTGTTTTACAAGGAAATGATTTTTGATTACCTTAAAGGACCAGAGACACCTGCGTCACGAAATGCAGATTTTTTTTCTTTGTTCAACGTGCGGTATCAAATTCCATTAAAAGAGCACTTTTCCACCAGTCCTTACTTAATGCTCGCATCAAATACGCATCAAAGTTTGTTATGGGGCATGAATAAAATGTTCCTTAATGAAAGTGAAACTGCATTTATAGTCGAAAAATTACAAATAAAACACCTGAAATTACATGAAACTCTGGAGGAAACATGGATAGTGTGGTGACACAATGACGATCTATGTACTATAATATGTAAGACGGGATCTAGTAAGGAACATTCAAAAAGCAACTCATGTAAACACCTTGATCATATTATTATCTTATTCAGATTAAGGCAAATCATTAGATTACTGATAACCATGTAAACATAGTCACAAACTTCAACCTTAGAAAAAAGGAGTTCAGTATTCTGATGACTTTCCACAGGTTAGGAGTTACTATAAACTGAACTATAAACTATTCTCCCACTACTTCTGTGTTATTTGACTGTTTGTAACTAACTGAAAAAGTGTAAAAACTGAATCTCTCTCGATCAAACACAGATTTTAATGCAGCACTTCGAAGGATTAATAAACATATGAAAAGAAATTATCATTTATCATTCATGTTGCGTGGGTTTGAACTGAGTTCACGATCTTTTAATGTTTAATCGTGCAGCTTTACACTGAATGCATTATTGCAGGCTAAACAAACAGTGACAGAAAACAGCTTTAATTAATGCTTATTAGGTCCCACCACAACTTTTTCTAAGCCTAAATGCATTTTCTTACATGTGATTTGAATGACGTGAGAGGCGATCTCTTTGCAATTGTTCTAAATGTAGGATTAACCTACAAGTTCAAAAACGTTATTAATCCGCGTCACGTGCATTTGCAAATGTGGGATCTGATCCATACGGTTGCTCCCCTAATAGTTGCACAAAAAAACAAAAGAGATGGTTTAGAACTTTACAAGAACAGTAGTTTAGAAAAGTAGTGCTTATATTTCCGGTTTGCAAATGCTCTCTTTGATTTTGTTGGATTTTCCTGGTCCTGGTCATTGCTGTGTGCCATTGACTGTGGGTGTACTTGTGTGTGAACACCCGTACTACTCTGCCTCTGATTGGCAAACGATGAAAATGTACTCTATCTAAGCCAATCGTTCACAAACACACCAATAATCATCGCTGGTTGGTTTTGTTTCCTGCCCCATCCCCGAACACAGACATACCCCAGAGAGGTCCAATGGCTGAGAGATGCTGCTCGCATGAAAAGCGATTCAGTGTTCTCAATTATAGTAACGCACATTTTATTGTCAGTAACGGCAATGGGTTTGTAACGGGTGAAACAGCAACTCATCAGCAACTCATTTGATTACTCAAAGTATCGCCATTATTTATAGCCTCGTTATTCCCATCACTGGTCATGAGTATATTTTAAAGTTAGTATTGGCTAATGCAGCCTAAGTGGAATATCCTCAATAGCACATAAATGCCCACTTTTAATAATTTAATTAATCCTTAATGGATAAAATCAAGTCATCACTCTTTATTAATACGAAGCAACCTGTATGTTGAAGTTTATGTCGGGTGTTGTAACACTTGCTGTTAAATGTCAATTGCAGTGTGTGTAAAATAAATCAATCAATAAATAAATGATTTGCTAACCTTTATATGTCCTGAAATTCTTTCCGATTAGGCTACTGTCTGTACAGTCATCATTCTTGTGTTCCTTTGTCCCCCCTACAGAGAGCCCCACATCCGATATGAACACATATACCTGCCGGATCCCAGCAGCCAATCAGAAGTGGATTACTCCGAGATGAAGCGTCCTCGCTTGGAGATTGGGACGGATTCTCTTATTCGCCACTCAACTCATCGTCAGGCCCTCAATGTGGGCGGAGCTGAGGAAATGGCAAAGGTCAGCAAATCTAATTTCCATACAGAGTCAACTCCTGATATCTTATCAGTAACTGATAAGATGCTAATTATTGTGATACAAAGGAAAAGCCAATTATAGTCTGCAGCAAATAATATTCATCTTAAATGTCAAATCTAGACAACTATTCAAAACTATTTTTATTATTAAAAATATTTATTTATTATTTCGTAAAGAAATCTATGCTTTTCTCTTTTTTTCTGTTTATATTTATTACTGTAATTTAATTTCTAATGAGCTACAAAAAGACTAAACTTTATCTTTATCCTATCCTGGAGTTGTAACTGACTGTTTACATTTAATTTTGCATCATAAAGGCATTCAGAAATGCAAGGGTGTTTGCGTTTGCCCACCTTTACATTTCTTCTGCATGAAATTGTAAGCCTTATTCTTTCATATTGAATGGAAAACGCTGAAACATGTGCAAAGTGCACCTTTCTCACTGTGAATATCCTTCAAAATCTTGCTTTAACCATGAAACATTGCAAGTTATGTACATGTTTGATAGTGTATATTGTGCTTGCTTTGTACATGAAGGGCAGGATGAAGAATATGGCTGGCTCTAACATAACATGTGCATGTTAGCTTTCAGAGTTTTCTCAATTTGCTTCTTTTTTTCCTCCCCTCCCCACCACTAATAAGTAGCTTTGAAGTTCACGTTTACTGTGGCAAACAAAAGCTGTAACAGTCTCTGAACCCTCAGGCTTGTGCTTTGTGATTATTATTGTGGGATTAGACTAGAAAGGATGCTGCATGCAGTACATGGATTAATTCGACTGCAAAGAAGAGAGATAATAAGTCTGTTCAGCAGATTATCACTTTGTCCATATTTATTGGCCTCGTAAATCAGCCTGTCTGTTTCCGTTGGCCTGCGTTTTTATCACCCCGGCCAGGGCTGCCATTTACCACCGCACAGGCCTGCTGGGAGCAGACGCGTGTAGATGCTATATGCGTCTAAAAGATTGCATCTCGAAGAGTTATGTCACTAATACCAGAACCACTGACTTTGCAGCTGTGGCTTTTTGAAAGGGAATGAATGTGTGTGTGTGGTGTAACGATAAACGGCACAGGCAGATGTTTGGAATAACTCTGCAACTTCTTAGGAACTCTCTTTTCTAGGTCAGGGGCTCTGTGAAGGGTGTGTGTGTGTATATGTAGGTGGTGTATACAGTCTTTCTATAACACCATACTGCTGCCTTAAACCATGTGAAATTCATTTCTGCTGCTTTACAGCTGTAGGTGTCACCAGACTGGATCAGCTTTTGCCAAGTGTGCATCCCATAGCCAATTATGAGTGTTTATTGACTGCTAGAGAGACTCGCACCGTTTTCTTCCTCACAGGAACAGCAAGACTTAGGAGATAAGTCAAATGCTGCGTCTGAAATCACTTTTATACTAAATAGTATGATAAATAATACAGTATGTGAGCCAAGTAGTATTCATAGTGTCCGAAGAACAGTAGGCGAGAAGTACCTCGATGACCTAGTACTTTCTACTATATTCAAGTTCTGAAGTGCGCATCCAGTGGACTCTATGCTATCCCATGATGCAACGCGAGAGAATTCACAAATAGGAGTGAAGCTACGCAACTGATGCCAATAGGTCATGGACTAGACCCACCTTTAGTCCAAATTATCACGTCCAAATTCTATTCATAGCAGTGGTCCTCAACCACCGGGCCGCGGCCGTAGATCAATTTGTACTGGGTCACGCAAGAAATCATTAATTATTTCTGTTTTATTTATTATATTTATTAGTCTGAACAAGCTTTTATATTGTAAAGTCTTTTATTTTGAAAAATGACCGTATTCTCTTACTTACATCTCGGTCACTTGAGCGCCAAAATTTTACTTATAAGCAGCAAAATGAGTAAGAAACCGAAGTCTAAAGTTTCTTTGCTAAGGGGAAAAGGCCCAGTGAAAGACCCACGAACTGCCAAGGAATGAATCCGCAACCCATTTGTCAACAAATCAGGTGAATCCAACATGGCTGTGGAAGAAGATCAACTGCTGGAGATCGCAAATGATGGCAGCCTTTCAGGGGCCGTTCGCATATTGCGTGTTTTCTAGAGATCGCACAATTTTGTTGTTTCCAATAGAGGTGCATGTTTTGTGCGCACAAGTGCACCACGAGTCACGTGACAAGAACTGACCGATCAGCTTCACCTTGTATGGAATATGCACATTTCGGTAAGGCTAATTATCTCAGACAAACACAAAACACCCAAACACTGCAGCGCTTTGTAAAATAAAAAACTTGTATCAGAGTGACAGCAATGTTTTGTCAGTTTGTCTTCCTCTGAGAAAACGGTTGATGATTGCCTACCAACCTACAACTTGTGAAACATGGTCCACGGTTAAATTGTCAAGCGTTGACCGGTCCGCAGTGACAAATAGATTGAGAACCACTGCTATATAGGATGTACTTTTCTAACGGATGTGTAGTAAATTCAGATTCAAATTCAAGTAGTAGGGGATTTTGCATGCAGCCAAACTATTTGAGAAGAGGTGCAGGTTTAAAGTGTTTGTGCTGTAATTGTGATTATGGACACCTTCTTGACAGGTCTATATACTGGCCAGCAACTGTCAGTATGTTATTGACTGGAAAGAGATGTCCAGAAAGAAATGTATTTTTAGTAGTGTATATATAATAAAATAAGCTTTTATAGAAAGACCAGGCCCCTGAAGAAATAAACAGGTGTAATGTGTTTTTGAACAAATCATGAGGGCAAAGCTGCTGCTTAAAAGTGCTGCTGCAAATTTAATCCAGCTGATAAACATTGAACCACTCTTTGTACATGGTACCGTGTAAGTAGGCCCAAACAGAAACTCAGCTGAGCCCATAATTCATTGTATTTTTTTAGTCGTTAAGTGTGTGTAAACATATATTTATTTACAATTTAAGTTAATTTTAATAATATTCTAAAATAATATACAAATGTTAAGAGGATTTATGAGCAGCACAATTAATACTGTAATTTTTTCTCTGTCTATTAGTGAATTTGTGTTCACCTTATTCTGCAATGTGGAAAAAAGCTTTTTTCTTGAATTGTTTTAGGACTTCAGATACATTTAACTAGGAATAACAAATGGCAGAAAATGGTCAAACTACTTGTTTTACAAACAAGTGTGTTTACGGCTAGGCCCACACGGAATCTGCGCGGCATAAATGTATAAATCTCCGCATATTTTTAGCCCATCATTAAATCTGTTTATTTACTTGTGTAAATGTGGGTGAATTTATATTTATTAGTTTTTTAATGAATTTCAGCAATATTTTTGACTAATATGAAAATGTTCGTATGATTTATTTACAATACAGTTTGTAAAGTAATATTTTCTGTCTTTTAGTATATACGTTATATAAGAGACTTACTTTGTTTACCAAATAAGTGGAACTAATTGGATTTGCATTGTGATTCGTGAACGTTAAATAAAAGTTAAAAATGTAATATTTTTTATTTCATAAATTAAGTTTTTAGTTATGATGCTCCCAAAATCATTTTTTTATAAATCCGCAGATTTTTTCCCTCTAAATTCTCCGCAGACATAGCAAAAAATGTCAGCAGATTCTGTCTGGCCCTTTATGACTAATGTTTTTGACATAAAAATAATATAATAAAAAATACCGGTTTGCAGAATCAGCATAACGAGCTGTTCTTTAAGTAAATAGAGCGAAGTGTAAATAAATGAGAATAGAAGTCTTGAGCCAATAAGGTTCTAATGGCTGCGCCCACTTTTACGTTAAAGAAGGTCAATATTAGAGACCTACTGGAGCTTTGTTTACCAAACAAGTGGTTCATATAGGATTTGTATTATAAAGCTTAAACAAAATTTGTTTATTTTTATCTTTTAGTTTCTATGCTCTCAAAACCATTCTACACAGAAATAGCAAAATATTCCAGATTCTACCTCGCTCTGCTTGTATTTAACCATTTAGTATGGAGATTACAGATTAAGTTAATCAATAAAAACTAAAACCTTCATTAATACATACATTCATAAAAAAAAGTATATAAATTGGTGCATGTTTAGAAAATTGCTCCTCTGTAGCGACTTCTAAATGGTTAAATAGTTTTCTGAGGTAAATGTTTTGTGACCTTGTTTATGAATCGATTTCTATTATCTTTTTTTCTGTTTGAAATAGTTGTTTGAGCAAGTTATACTCTTTCAGCAGAACCTCTGATGTTCTGAAAGCAATCTGTCATGCCACATTAAACAGCTTCAAAACATTTATTGTTGATGTTTTGTGACTAAATGGACAATTAAAAAGCTGATGCTCTGTTTCATTTAACAAGTTACAAAGTTATTGTGTGGAAGGTGCAGTACAAATATTGTTATTGAAGTTCTCCCAATAATAGCATAGACTAAATGATGGATATTGATTGTATAATCCATACCGTATCCATTAAAAAAAGCAATCAGTTAGTCAAGCCCTAGCACTGACACAGACGTCTGAGTCATTTGTCTGCACAAAATAAGCTGTGATAAAGTGAAAGCATATCCTTAAAGAAGCAATAACAGCACTGATTTCTGCCCTTTAACACCAGTTGCGTTTGCAGATATTTTGGTGCATAATTACTGTTGTTACCAGGCTTTCACCAGTAAAGGGGCAGTCGTGCAGGAAAGAAATGATTACATGAGTCATTTTTAGATGCTAATAATAAAATAAAATATAATATGTGATTACCTGCCAGATATTTGTTAATAACCAGAGGTGGCATAGAATTAGTAATTATCTGTGCTAAAATCAGAGGTATATTGTTATTAATAATCATTAAAAAATGTAATAAAAAGCAATGAAAAACATTTTTATATTCTTTCTCCTCCATTTGTGTTTAATTCAGGGGCTGGATTTACAGAAGTCTTATGATTGAAGTTTTTTTAATAGTAAAGAAGTTTTCTTAATAGTAATTCTAAGAAGTTTCTAAAAGCTGTTCTAAGAATTAAGTTTGATTTTGCCTTCAGCTCACAGTCATCGTTATATTAAGGATGTGTACTCTATCATGACTTGATTCATTGGAGTTCATCACACTGTTTCTCATTTAATTATTTTAATGGGTTATTAGTTGTTAAAATAAGAAATTACCTTCTGCATTCATTTGAATATCTCATGAATGTCCTATTTATAGATTCTTGTGTGTCGATTGAGGTCAAAAATGTTTGTAATTATAAAATCAGAAAATGTACTGTTATTGCTTATGTTATTCATTTTTGAGGAACTGAATTTGCTGAATCAAATGCTTAAAGGAACACTACTTTTTTTTTTTTTTTTTCTAGTAAGCTATTTCACAACTGCTCTAAAGTTAATCAGTTAAGTTTTACTATTTTTGGATCCATTCAGCTGATCTTAGGGTCTGGCAGGAGCAGTTTTAGCTTAGCTTAGCATAAATAATTTCATCCGATTACACCATTAGCATCTTTTTCAAAAAATCTGTTCAGCTCGCTGTGATCATCAATCATCATCATCAAATGTGATGAAGAATGAGTTTTACACGTTTTTAAAAACATTTTTAAAACAGTGTATGCTTGTAATGAATTACAGCGATTTCACCGTCTTTATCACCACAGCCGCATATCAGTACAATTATAAAAGGAGAAGCTTTAATCCTCGTTTGTGGACGTTAAATCAGGTTTATTTTGTACATTAACATAATGGATATGCATACAGCAGTGGATATTAACACATATCCTGTCACATTTGCGTGCAAAAGCAGTGCAAAGTTAAACGTGGACGTTGTGTGTGACTCATTGTTGCAGAAAGGTTTAAATTAACTGCACAACACGTACATCAAATAATCATTGGGAAAGTTCTTACTGTAGTATTTCTCATAAACGTTACATGAGATCTGCTTCTTTCATGTCTGTCAATGTGCTGTTTAACTGACAAAACCAGAGATTGAGGCACACTCTGACAGGCACATGGGGAACGGTGGGCGGGGAGAACTAGCATTTAAAGGGCGCAGGCAACAAAAACAGCTTCCTTGAGTTCAAAGCAGAAAGTTCTATATTCTGAAAGGCATAATAATTATTCTGATGGGTGTTTTGAGCTGAAACTTTACAGACACATTCTGGAGACACAAAAGACTTATTTTAAATCTTGAAATAAAAAATAAAAAATAGGTGCCCTTTAAACCTTGACGCTTCTGTAGTTACATTGTGTATTAACACCAACAACAAATGAAAAGTTGCTATTTACTAGGTCAATATGATTAAGAACGATACTCTCATTCTGGAGTAATAATCGAGGGACTTTGCTGTTGTACCATGGCTGCAGCAGGTGCAATGATATTACACAGTGCTTCAAAAGAGTCTCCTGCTAGATAACAGTGCTATGTAAATTTAAAAATAGTAAAACTCAACTGTTCAACTGTAGGGGAGTTGTAAAATAAGCCCATTTCCAAAAAAGTGAAGCGTTGCTTTAATATTTGAATCTACCCAATGCATTAATTTTACCCTAATACAATTTCTGAATTCTTATTTAATGTTTTGGATTATACAGATTATACTTCTCTTAAGTTAAGAAGCAATTCATTCTTAAGAATGTTTGCTAATCTGAATATTTGAATGCAAGAATGCGAACATACCAGTTCACAGTACTTATTGTTATGGTAAAAGCTGGACATTTTGCAGGCTTTTGTTCAGGGCTGCTGTCTTCTTGCTAGAATTTGTCATTCAGCAGAACTTTGTAATTAATCAATCAGACAATGAAATTATAATTCTCAAAAGAATGAAATGTATATTAGGGCTGTACGATATGGGAAAAATCTGAAATTGCGATATCTTTGTTTTTTCTGGGATGCATATATTGCGATATACTTTGTTATAAAAAAAATTTAAATTATAAAAAAAAAATTGGTCTCTATTTTAATGTTCAATTCTTGCTCTTAGCAAGCCATTTTGACTTTTGCTTCAATAAACTCCTAATTTATTAAGGTAGTTTAGGTATTGGAAAGGAATAGATATGTAGAATTAGACCATACAGAATATGTGCTTTACAAGTACTAATAAGCAGCAAATATCTTAATAACGTTCATGCTAATAAGTAACTAGTAATAGTGAGAATGGGTCCCTAAAGTGTTACCAAATGTTTTAATTTTGATCGACTGGGGTGATTCCCTAGGGGAGTGAAGCATGTATCAAAAATGTAATAACCTAACTACAAGCATAGATAAACAAACAAAGATAAAAGGGAAATAAACTGCGCATGCGGGATGGTTTTTACATGTAAGTGAAAAAATTACACCGCAAAGCCAACTATATATATTGCATATCTATGTGATATGACTGTTGTGTATGCACTAGTGATGCGCGGATGTCGATTATGTCCCCGCGGGCGCTGCGGATAATTCGCGGGTCGTTCGGGTAATAAAAAAATACATTATGATTAGTTGCAGGTGGATGTAGCGGGACATGGCAGTGAACCAGCGAAAAAGCAGAGAGTGGGCTTTGCAGAATGGGAAGATGAGACGCTCAAAATAATGGATGAAGTGCAAAAGTTTTTGTTAGTCAAAGTTCTGGGAGAAACGAGATTGCTTATTTTCATGACTGCAGCGCCTTGCTAGGAGAATCTTGTTCATTCCTACAACAAGCGGTGCGAGCGAACGTTCAGTGCAGCAGGCGCGTTTTGTAGGCGAGGTGGAATCGCCCGAATCCAGGCACGGTAGATTCTATTCTGTTTTTGCACAGCGTGAAGAAAAAGGCCAAGTAAACATAACATAGCTGCCGTTTAGGCTGAAGTGGTACCCTTTTGTTATCTTGTTCCTGTATCTGTAAAAGCTAAAATGTCTTCTTTTTACTTTCTGTATCTATTTGAAAATGAATAAAATGTTGTTTAAGACAAACTTTTGTTTTTATAAATAAATGTTCATTTAAAAATGTTTAAGATTAACATATTATTTTACTATCAGAGATGCGCAGATTATAGCTCACTGAATCTGCTGTTAATATCCACGGTGACCTATCATCATGCCTAAAACAAAGAATTAAATTATTAAAGTGACCGTCGGGTGCGGATACATAGATAAAAAAATATGTGCAGGCGGGTGGATGATTAGTATGAAGCCGTGGATTCGGGTGTCATTTCAGCTGATCCGTGAATCTCTAGTATGCACACATTGTGATATCGATGCTGAACCGATGGTTGTGCAGCCCTAATGTATATGATTTTAAAGAAACATTGACATATGTGTCTAACCAGGCGTAAAGGACAGCTGGGTCACACCCCTTAATGTGCATCTTTGAGTTTGTGTGTGTGTTTGCAGCAGGATTAAGGTCACTGTGATCACACCTTGCTTGTGGCATGATGTAAAGGGCAGAACGATTACACTCTTTGAGCAAGCCCGCCTTTGTTGTGCTTTAAGGTCACTGCGATCACACTCCCCATCCAGTGTTCTTCTGCTGAGTTGTTATGACTTCCCCCTAAAGCCTTGGTGTATTTTTAGGAGACATGACAATATGGGGCTTGAAGGCAGAAGTGTGTGTGTGGGTGTGTTTGTGGGTGTGTGGTTGAAGCCATTGTGCAACAGTAATTAATTAGTAATGGAGCTGACCTAGATGTGCCGGTTGAGCGGTTGATGGTATTTACATGAGGATTTGAGCATGTTTGGGTGAGAGAGCGGCATCTGAAAGGGACACTGGAGTCAAGGTGGATGGAGGAAATTCCCTCGCTCTCTTTATGTAAGAGCTGTCAAACTGGATGAGTCTCATGAAGCAAGTGGAAGGAGAAGAGCTCACTCATGCACACACATGTTGTATATGGAGTTTGTGGTGTACCTGCAGCACTCTGGCAGGTGTGAAACAGCACGTCTGTTTCTAATGGCTTGTTACCGCTCTGGGTATCAGATGACTGGTGTTAGTCTGACAGCATATGATTCATAAAGGTGTTATTGAATCAGAGCGCTCAACTGGATTTTACATGTTCTTCACGTCTCCTTTTTCATGTTGATAAATGCTTGTGTCGAATGTGTGTAGGAGGAATGACAGAATTTGAAAGCAAAAAATATTCATCTCATAGGGCCCTGAAAATGAATTTAATCTAGCTGTTACAATTCTTCAGAATCAGTTTTAATGGGATTTATTTTGTGTTCTTGTTTACAATTGATATAATAAATTTTTTATTTTTTTGTATAAAATGGTTAAAAGTTCCTACACTCTCAGAAATAAAGGTACAGGAGCTGTCACTGGGGCAGTAATTTTTCAAAAGATACATATTTGTTCCTGAAGGGTCTATAATGGTACCTTAAAGGTGCTTTTTAGGTACATTTGGGCACTAAAATGCACCTTTGAGGTACCACTGTAAACTCTTTGGGTACAAATATGTATCTTTCGAAAAGGTACTGCCCCAGTGACAGCTCCTGTACCTTTATTTCTGAGAGTGTAAAAAAACATGTGTACATTAGGGCTGCACGATTCTGGCTAAAATGAGAATCACAATTTTGTTTTGCTTAAAATAAAGATCAGGATTTTCTCAGGATTCTGTAGATGTAAAATAAAGGTTAATATGAGTAGGCTATTCTTTCGTTTTCGTTTTTCTCAACCATATGGTAAAGCAACAATAAAAATATTTGGCCTATGTGTAGGTCTACTGTTGGTTAAAATGCGAAATTGTGTATAGGCTTGGACTGATGGACGTGAATAAACTTTTTTCAAATTTGTCCTCGTCGTTAATTCACAGTAAAGTGATGACATCAGACTATAATTATTCATAATTCTGAAGTTGAGTTGTTATGTTTGAGACATATGCTTGCAATCTGTCATTGACAACATTATTAGACCTTTTTTTTCCACTGGTAAAATCAGACGTTTGTCATTATCAGATTCCCTTATGCATTAAATTCAACATTATATTGGCTAACGTAGTTATACTGACCCAGTAAACATTTATTTTCATGCACAACACTGTGTTTGCTATGAAAGAAACAAAAAAACATATCAAATGCTTGTCGTAATCATAACTCTAAAATGCAATATGATTTTTAAATGATGTGCGCGCTTTTGGTTTCACTTTCACTGCCGAGTGCGCTCATGGCATGTCCGCCGTCACTTGGAGCGAAAAAAACATGGAAATCGTACTTCCTGAGCAGGTCCCAAATGATCACTCTGCAACAAACTGAACATTATTACCTGTTCTTTACAACCTATGCAGGTTCTGTTGACTAAAGTAGACTTCATTTACAGGCACACGCGCATTCTCTCAGTAGTAAACAAACAGTGCATCAGCTCATGTGTTGTTTCGCCACAGCAAATATATCATTACATTAAGAGAGAAATGAGATGTAAATAGATGAAAAACAATGTGAAGACTTGTGTGACCTCTTTTATGCTTCTTCCGAACTTGAAAATACGATTGGCTGAATCGTAGAGATGCTGGTTTAAGATTGTGTAGGGGTCGAATTGAGATTGAAATGAATAATTGTGCAACCCTAGTGAATGTGACTATAACACTTTCAATTTAACATTAATTTAGAGATGCACCGAAGTTGAAAATTCTGGATTCACTTTTTGCGCAAAATAAAAATGATTTGTAATTAATTATAAATTATTTAATTAATATATATATATATATATATATATATATATATATATATATATATATATATATATATATATATATATATATATATATATATATATATATATATATATATAACTAAATAAGTAAATAACTTAGATGACACTGTTTTCAAAAATCACAAGTCCATAAACTAGCTACATTCTGACCCTGGACCACAAAATTATGTTTAAGTTGCACAAGTGTATATTTTTTTTGGTCAATAGCCAACAATACATTGTATGGGTCAAAATGATTGATTTTTCTTTTGTGCCAAACATCATTAGATATTAAATTAAGAAAATCATTCAATGAAGTCAGATAACTGCCATTGCTGTGACCACACAACAGTATTGAAGAAGCAGAAACTTGTAAACTACAAAGAAATGTTCTGTCAGCACGTTATTTGAGTGGATTTTACTTATGCGGTGAGCATGTTTGGTTGAAATATTAAGCTATTTTGAACTTTGACTGCGGCGTGCATTCTCCACTC